>NC_089865.1:13467527-13767527 GCF_036373705.1 Amia ocellicauda | reverse complement strand
ACCATCACTTCCAGGACTCCTTGTTCTTCTTTACCTTGAAGATAGTTCTTAATGACTGTCACTGTATGTTTGGGGTCGTTGTCATGCTGCAGAATAAATTTGGGGCCAATCAGATGCCTCCCTGATGGTATTGCATGATGGATAAGTATCTGCCTGTACTTCTCAGAATTGAGGAGACCATTAATTCTGACCAAATCCCCAACTCCATTTGCAGAAATGCAGCCCTAAACATGCAAGGAACCTCCACCATGCTTCACTGTTGCCTGCAGACACTCATTCATGTACCACTCTCCAGCCCTTCGGTGAACAAACTGCCTTCTGCTACAGCCACATATTTCAAATTTTGACTCATCAGTTCAGTGCACCTGCTGCCCTTTTTCTGCACCCCAGTTGCTGTGTTTTCGTGCATAGTTGAGTCGCTTGGCCTTGTTTCCACATCGGAGGTATGGCTTTTTGGCCGCAAGTCTTCCATGAAGGTCACTTCTGACCAGACTTCTCCAGACAGTAGATGGGTGTACCAGGGTCCCACTGTTTTCTGCCAATTCTGAGCTGATGGCACTGCTGGACATCTTCCGATTGCGAAGGGAATTAAGCATGATGTCTTTCATCTGCTGCAGTAAGTTTCCTTGGCCGACCACTGCGTCTACGATCCTCAACGTTGCCCATTTCTTTGTGCTTCTTCAAAAGAGCTTGGACAGCACATCTGGAAATCCCTGTCTGGCTTGAAATGTCTGCCTGGGAGAGACCCTGCTGATGCAGTATAACTACCTTGTGTCTTGTTGCTGTGCTCAGTCTTGTCATGGTGTGTGACTTTTGACAGAAAACTGTCTTCAGCAACCTCACCTTGTTAGCTGAGTTTGGCTGTTCCTCACACAGTTTTATTCCTCCTACACAGCTATTGAATTGATGATCATTATCACCTGTTTGGTATAATTGTTTAATCATACACCTGATTATATACCTGTTACTAGCCACTGCTGTTTCGCCAAATAATTCATCCACAGCCCCTCACTATAGTCTCATCCCCCCCTTTTTTGAGTCTCTAAATATATACACATATAGGCTACATAAAGGCACCTTCAAAACACAACACATTTAAAATGTAGCCTATCAATTTTTCGCCTCGATAGGATCACATAAAATGTGAGAAATGGGGGCTGTAAGAGACAAAACTGAGACCAGTAAGGCTAAAGCAATATGGGTTTCTGGAGGCGCCGATCCAGAGGGTTAAAACATGAAGTGTGCGGCCCCTGGGAGCTGAGAGAAATAAGGCTGAAGCAGGTGTATTGCGGCTTCTGGAGGCAGTGCCTAGCTTCCATACAGAGCGCATGAACCTGTCCTCATTCTATTACATTGTCTTAAATACACTACATACAGAAATAAATACATAAATGTATAAATAAAGACTCCTTCAAGACATCACGTTTAAAATGTATCCTATCCATTTGCCTCTCCATGGGATCAAATGAAAGGCAACAAAGCGCTGTTACACACTGAACTGAGAGAATAAGGCTAAAGCACGTGAATAGTGGTTTCTGGAAGCGCGGATAGCGCATAGATAACATAATGATTATTACATTTAATACTGTGTTTAATATATTTCATATAATTGCATTACAGAACTACAGTGTTACAGGAGTGCGAATGACAATGCACAACGTCATAAACTGACAGTGCTTGGTTCTCTAAAATAGTATGCATAAATTAAACAGTTTTGCATCCCATTCCTAGTCTGATAGCTGCATTTAACATCACACCCCAATATAACATGGTCCTCAGGAGCGAACAAATGTGCTAAATGAAAACATGTGGGCTCAGTTTTATAAAATAGATGGAAATCATTTTGGAGGTGTGAGTTTTTACTTATATAAGAGGTCAAAATGAAGGTAAAATAGGTAAAGTAATCAACGGATTTAAACTGTCAACCTTTTTTTATGCAATGAAGATTGGAGTGAAAGTTTAAAAATGCTGTAAATGCGCTCGGCTTTGTGTTTTGACTTTCAAAACCAAATTTTCTTTATTGTGTTATATACCAGTTCGCATTATATAGGATCGTGTTATATCAGGTTAGAGGTGTATAGAGCAAAATCTAATTAGTTATTAGTCTAATTGTCAAACAAATGTATTGGTCTGGAATTGTGTTTTGAGAAATTCCACACATAGAAGAAAAATACTTTAAAGTTTATAAGTGACTTGGTAACTGAAGTTAACATATTATTGAAATTGCTTATTCAGATTCAAGTATGAAGGATTTTCTCTGCTTATACTGTATTTATTTTTGTAGCCTTTTTTCCTTGTTTGCTCAAAAGCCATTTTACAGAGAGCTTTCAGTTTGTAGTTCAATGAGGAAATTAACTGCAATTACCATGTGTCCTCGAGCTTTGAATATACACTCACCTAAAGGATTATTAGGAACACCATACTAATACTGTGTTTGACCCCCTTTCGCCTTCAGAACTGCCTTAATTCTACGTGGCATTGATTCAACAAGGTGCTGAAAGCATTCTTTAGAAATGTTGGCCCATATTGATAGGATAGCATCTTGCAGTTGATGGAGATTTGTGGGATGCACATCCAGGGCACGAAGCGCCCGTTCCACCACATCCCAAAGATGCTCTATTGGGTTGAGATCTGGTGACTGTGGGGGCCAGTTTAGTACAGTGAACTCATTGTCATGTTCAAGAAACCAATTTGAAATTATTCAACCTTTGTGACATGGTGCATTATCCTGCTGGAAGTAGCCATCAGAGGATGGGTACATGGTGGTCATAAAGGGATGGACATGGTCAGAAACAATGCTCAGGTAGGCCGTGGCATTTAAACGATGCCCAATTGGCACTAAGGGGCCTAAAGTGTGCCAAGAAAACATCCCCCACACCATTACACCACCACCACCAGCCTGCACAGTGGTAACAAGGCATGATGGATCCATGTTCTCATTCTGTTTACGCCAAATTCTGACTCTGCCATCTGAATGTCTCAACAGAAATCGAGACTCATCAGACCAGGCAACATTTTTCCAGTCTTCAACTGTCCAATTTTGGTGAGCTTGTGCAAATTGTAGCCTCTTTTTCCTATTTGTAGTGGAGATGAGTGGTACCCGGTGGGGTCTTCTGCTGTTGTAGCCCATCCGCATCAAGGTTGTACGTGTTGTGGCTTCACAAATGCTTTGCTGCATACCTCGGTTGTAACGAGTGGTTATTTCAGTCAAAGTTGCTCTTCTATCAGCTTGAATCAGTCGGCCCATTCTCCTCTGACCTCTAGCATCAACATCAATTTTCGCCCACAGGACTGCCGCATACTGGATGTTTTTCCCTTTTCACACCATTCTTTGTAAACCCTAGAAATGGTTGTGTGTGAAAATCCCAGTAACTGAGCAGATTGTGAAATACTCAGACCGGCCCATCTGGCACCAACAACCATGCCACGCTCAAAATTGCTTAAATCACCTTTCTTTCCCATTCAGACATTCAGTTTGGAGTTCAGGAGATTGTCTTGACCAGGACCACACCCCTAAATGCATTGAAGCAACTGCCATGTGATTGGTTGGTTAGATAATTGCATTAATGAGAAATTGAACAGGTGTTCCTAATAATCCTTTAGGTGAGTGTATTATATAATTGTTTTGCAGAGGTTATTTGCAATATATTCAATTAGCATGGTTGGTATAGATCATAACATTTTATGAGCCAACATGTCTAAATGAATGGCAATTTTCTGATAACATGTAATACAAGATCATTAAACAGTAAATTATGTTGTGTTTTTTTATTGCACAAGGTGAGGTAGGTTGTGTGTTGTGCCATCACTGTTAAAAAGATCAATGGAATTAAACATATAAAATGCAGAAAGGAGCCAGTTCTTTATGTTTTAAAGCCTTTTTACATGGAGGGTCTATACTAAAATAGTCATACTTTGTTCTACAGAATAAGTAACTTGCTTGTTTCTCAATCAAGTCGATATTTTGTGCTGTTAGTCTGGCGTTCAGTTTGTATGGTTCCTCGGTAACACTTTACATAAAGTATCCGAGTTACAGTATTTTTGCATGGTAGTTATATCTGTAGTTAGTCAGAAGAACAGTGTAATTACGCATTATTACAATGTACTTAATGTGTAAAACTGATTAACGGGATATGTAAGTACACGGTTGTAACTACATTTGTAACTATGTTTTTTTTTTTTCTTAAATGCTCATGTGATGACATATAAAACTGGTTCCAAGTTGATGCATAATAATGCATAATCACAGTGTACTGATGAGTAAGTTAAAATATAGTTACTGAGTACTTACTATGTAAATGCAGTGTCACTAATGAAACTTATTGTAAAGTGTTACTGGTTGCTCAATTTAAAATCATAAACATGTATCATATAGCCTTTTTTATTATTATTATTATTATTATTATTATTATTATTATTATTATTATTATTATTATGTCTTTATTTAACTTTTCCCACTTGTGCCGTATGGTGTAAAGTTCTTACCACTGTAAGCCATTCAATTATTTTTGGTTTAGAAGCTTTTCTTTTTAATTTGTCATTTAGGAAAACAGGTTGTCTCTTAGAAGGGAAGAAACGGAACCACAGAAAACTGCGGGCGTTGCTGTTTCGCTTTGTTGATCAAAGCAAAGGACTCTGTTTTTATTATTATGTTCAGAAATGCACTTAGACAAATCTTGAGAGTCCCTTCAGAGAGGTGAATATTAAGTGCTGGCGTGACCTTCATTTGACATCAAAGTCAATAAATGTCAATGTCAAAAATATACCTGAACTGCAAATTGGAGGAACGGAAGAGATGACCTCTGGAAAAACACAAGGTTAAACTATTTTCATTCAGTCTCGCCTTTGTCGAAGAAACAATACCGTCCCATACCTCCCAATCAAGTGCATGGAATAAAACTGACTTGTCAGTAGATAATTATAATCGCAATTATAGATTTCTTTTTTTTAACACAATCTCTCTGTGTATCTTTTTAACTTTGATGGTATGGAGATGGAAGATTCTCTGCGGTATCTGCTAAAGTGGAATTGAATTTAATCTGCCAGAGCAGAAATGTCTCCCTTGAGCCATCTGATCATCATATCCCAGAGAAAGCCCAACTAATATTAGACAAGGAAATTGCCCTTTTGCTATAGTCATCTGTATTTCCTGACCCCTTTTTTCTGTCAGAGAATGATAAATGTTTCTATCCTAATTGTCAGTTAAAAGAAGGAAAGGAGAATGTAGACAGCTGTGCATTGCCAGTAGAGGCCCTCTAGATTGTATGGATTAATTACAATCTGCTCCATTTGGCAGCGAATTTATAATTATTATTAGTTTGAAAGCGTGCAGATGAAGCTCAACAGCTCTGTACTGTTCAATTTGAAGTACTGATATTTATGCTTTTCATGCTGTGTGGATGACGATGGTTTCAGCAAAACTGACTCTTCCACTAGTGAACCTGTGCACTGGGAAAAATACTTGAGATTCATCACAAAGTCATCTTAATGCAACAGTTTTAGCTGAACATCTATAATAAGTATGCATAGGTGAAGGGCCTGAGAAGAAAATGGAAGTGCTGAGGTAATTTATGCAACTTATTCCAGGAGTGCTAATTATATACAGATGCTATGTATGGGTAGAGATGTCTTGTCAGAAACCAGGTGAAATCCCTATGAATTCAATCATTCTGATGTTTCCTGACTAGCACTTTTGTTTCATCCGTGGTAGCAGATTTAGAATTTTCCTGCAGTTTCTCAAGCCTGTTTGGTTCTGAGGAAGATGTAAATGTTTAGTTCTATTATAATAATATTGAGGTCTGTAATTATGACTCCTAATATGATATAAGTAAAGATTAATTACACAAGAATGTTTTGGCTGACTTAAAGAATGTGATCTATGCATAGCTTGCAGTGTTGTAAAACGTTATTTTTTTCTGAATAATCGTAGAGGTTTAAAGAGGCAAGGTCACTTTTAGTGCCGGGAAACTGATTACGTTTAAATTGATCACACAAATATGACATTTCCCACACTGCAAGTTTGCATGACAAATATTGTGCTCTGCCAGTTTCAGAGGAAACAGAGCACCTCAATATGTTGTATAATGCAATAACCTGCACATCACCATCACTTTGAGAACCGCATGCTGCAAATGGAGGGCAACAGAGCAAGCTGAGATTCATCTTTGAGTCTAAAGAAATATCTTCTTTCACAGGGCATGTTTTCTTTTCTCTCTTTTTTCTTGTCTTGCGAGTGTCTACACACTACAGGCCAATTGTCGTGCTGAGTGCTGGTCATAAGGTTACCCATTAAGTACACTAATAACATTAAACATTAAATACACTACTAACAGTATATTGGTTTTCTTTTCATTTTATCACTTAAGATTTGCTTGCTATACAATGATGCTTGCTTTAAACTCACTGATTTAAAAAAATATATAATGTGTGTGTATATGTGTGTGTGTGTGTGTGTTATTTTTACTTGTTTTTTAAGATTTCAAAAAAGGGAATTAGAATCCACAATAGAATTGTATGGACATGGTGCTCACATAATCCTTATGCACTGCCAAACTGCACTGTGTACTGACAATAATTAGAATTAGTCATCTTTCTGAATAAATGTAACTGCAATTTGTGAGCTATTTTTAATGAGTTATTTTAATTTTACTCACGGTTCAAATCAAATTTGAGATACCCTGGCAATCTTATGTCTGAAGCCAACTTGTACTTTTTTTTCCTCATTTAAACTGATTAGAAACAATGTGCTTATTAACAAGTTGGCCCACCCTTGCTGCAATCTTGACAGACAGGTGGAAGAAATTTGCTCTTTCTAGTAAAGTATTACAAGGTTTCAAGATTTACAGTCCAGGTTCATCCCAGAGATGTTTTGTAGGATTGAGGTCATTACTCTGCTTTGGAAATGAAATATATTCTATGCTGTTCTCCTAGGATCTCTGTCCCACTCCCAGATTCTTGACATATATTAAGCATACACAAAATAGCATACATAGCATAGTTGAAGTGTGTATTTTATTCATTGCTGTTCTGTATTCTACACATTCCATGTAGGTATTCTCTAGTGTTCAACACTCTTTGAAGGAACAAACAGCATTAATGTGGATCAAAGAATAATTACATTGTGTCCACTAAACGTCTATTTTAATGAATGTATTGAAATAATTGATTTCTTAATGTTATTTGTAATCCAGTTATGGAAGTCAAGATCAATGTATTACAATGCATTCAAAGATACAAATATATATTTGGTAGATCTTACTGAACAGACACACCTTTGAAACAACACAATATTACCAGTTCTTCAAACCCTATCTTCTGACTAGATTAACCAAATAAGAAAAGACCTGAATATGCTTTACAGTGTATGAAGAAGTATAGTTTAATGCACAATATTTCATACACTAACTCATCACTGAATCACTGTGAAATGAAGGTTGTAACTTTCAACTTCAGCTGTATGAAAAAATAGTAATTAAACCCATAAGACCTGAAATAATGAATTTGAATTTTGCTTGCCTACATGTGTACTTTTGGTAGGCAGTGCCTCAATAGCTTGATAACACAAATACATTTTCCTCCCCCGAGAAACAGCATGTTAAGGTTGTGACATGTCACATTTATCTCATTCATTACTTCAAAAATATGACTTCACAAATGTGTCCTTTCACAGGTATACTTCTAGCTGACAATTACTAGGACAATTACTGGGTCTAGTATGCTATCTCTCCTTCAAATAATCCATTCTGTTTATACATCTGATATAGTGGATTGAATATTTTTCAATTAAACTGACTCGTAATGTGCACAGGGGCCAGGGGGAGATAATAATTAGATATAAGAGCCTTCAAGGGGAACTAAACTTTCCAAGTATAATGTTTGATAATGAAATGTTGTTTTCTTGTATCATCACCCATTTGCTGAGAGTTTTAAAACTCAATTAACATAATGAGGATATCAGTATTTTATACATAAAGCCTTATCTACCTTGTTTAGCCTCAGTAGATACATATACTACTTCACAAAAAGTACTAAAACACCTGCAAACACATTTGTTTTTATAGAGTACGGTATGATCTAAGTAAAAGGTTGAGTGTACCCGATAAAAATGAATTGCAGATAATGGTCTGTTAAAGCAAAGTGGAACTGATACACATGCAGCTATTGTGAGAATGTTTCAGTGCAAATAAAAAGATTGTGCTGAAGCAAGTTATGCAAGAGATACTATGCAAAGATATTATTTACCTTAACTACAATGCATACCTTGTGAATCTGACACAAGGGAACTGTTTGGCATAAGATGAAAATGTTGATGTTGGTTGTTGTTGTCCTTGCTGCTGTTTTTGGACCGACAGGTGCTGTCATTAAAACCACATTAACCAGAGTGGCTTATTTATACTGTCTGTAGCCTTTACTCACCATGGATGACACTATAAACTCAGTTCACAAGCTTTTACTCGTTCATTGTTTCTGGATGTTGTTTATTATCTCCTGAAAATGTGTGATTTTCTATGAATGATTTAAGAGTTAGCTTCCTTGTAAATGCTGAGCTTCAAGAAGTTTGTTCAAGTGTCTGTCTTAAATTATAAGTAAACCCATTTCTTGACACCAGCACGGTAAGAAAAGTCTTCCTTAGATCTTTTCTATTCCCATCATTGGTATCTCTTACTGAATTTGACTACTCTTTGAAACACGGATATTTTGTTTTGGGCTTGCAACATATTTTTTGGCACAGAATCTGCATGGGTTGGTCCCAGGAAGTATCTGCTGTGTTGCTTTAAAAACAAACAAAATCAGTCTTTCATAAAAACACTGCAGACAGAACTCACTTCTGAAGAATGTTGGTGAACAGAAGGAATGGTACCCTTTCAGGCAACCAGCTGTATCCCAATTTGGATGTATGTTATTTAATTGAGGCACAGTTTTTCAATTATTATTATTTATTTTTCCCTGTACTGGCTAACTGTATGTTTCTGCTATTATTACCATTGCTGTTTCTGTGTGACAGGGCAGGTTACAGATGCAGTTTCACGTTCATTTCCTGATCCAGGAAGGAAAACCTTTTCCATTTTTGCAGGAGTGATGTTAGCTATAATTAATCAAAAAGAAAGACATCCTCTGTAATTGCAGCTTGTTATTAGTGAGTTGCACAGTTCCCGTGTAGTGACTAAAATAAATAAATAAATAAAAAACAAGCAAACCCCTGTACTTCACAACTTTCATTGATTGCATATTTTAATTATCACACTGTGCTGCTTTCACATGATTTATTTATTTATTTATTTATTTATTTATTTATTTTTTACATTCCAGCTGTCAAGTGAAACAAATCCTCATCGACAGGGTGTTAATAATTATCTTGTGGTTTTCCTTGGCTTTCTCTTTACTCTTGCCAGCATGTAAACTGCATGAATTAAGCCTGACATTATTTCAAACTCACTTGGAAATAGTGCAAACTAAAATGATAAAAAGTGGCATTATATTTATTTTGTCTTGGTGGATGTTTACTTTTCTAAATAATTACGAACATTAAGCTCAACCTGCCGTGAATTTAAATGTGCTCCACTCATAATAACATTCCGATGTTCACTTTATACTCTGTGGTATATTCTATTATATTTTGTAATAGAACAATATAGGATCAGGTACAAGGTAACACTTTACATTGTGTCCCTAATTACTATGTATTTACACTGTAATTACTTGTTACAGTGTAAAAACAATGTAAATAGGCATAATTACAGTGGTAGTTACCAAGTAAATACACAGTAATTAGTGACACTAAATGTAAAGTGTTACCCTAGCACAGTAAAAACATTGTAATCATGCAGAATTACAGTGTAAAAACAATGTAAATAGGCATAATTACAGTGGTAGTTACCAAGTAATTACAGTGTAAATACAGAGTAATTAGGGACACTTAATATAAAGTGTTACCAGGTACAAAAAAGATCCTTAACAATCCCACCAAGTTTTAATCTGTTAATAATAATAATAATTTAATTAATTTAGTTATTCATTTCATATAAAAATGTAATTATTGATGTATGTTGTCGAGTCAGCTATTAAATGTGCCTTGTATGTGATTTAACCTTTACCTGTATCTGTACTATGCTACATCTAGTCCGATATATCTACCTTGTATGGTTATCAGAAAGCAGGCTTCAGGCTACAGAAGACACAGGTAGAGGAACATGAAAATGAATTACATTCCTATTCAGGAATGCTTCAATGCATGAGAAAAGTTCAGCTCCCTGACGTCTAACTAAAGAACATCACTGTATTTCTCATCTGTACCATGGCAGGACTTCTCCCTAGCTGCACCCACCACTGTTTCTTATCATTTATCCTTTGCTCTGTGACACCGGAGGAGTAGTACTGAGCCAATTGCCAGAGTCCCTACGGTCAAAGATCCGCAAGGCAGCCAATTAGACAGAAGTCTGAATAGCTTTCTGCAGAGCCCCATTTACAATTCCTTACTGGGATTCAGCAAATTCTTTCTTTATTTCGGTAAGCTAGCCATTTTTTTTTTTAAACCAGGAATGGCAATTCAATTGAAATGAACCTCTTTTCTTTTGGATTTATGCTATATAATAGAGTCTGAGCTGTTTCCAAGATACCCATGGGTAACCAAAGCTACTGAGGGAATTCATGATGCTGTTGCATTTCCACTTCGATCACAGTATACCTTTCTGAACATTGTGCTTTGTAAAGAGCAAATGACATCCTGATGTTAGCTTAAGCACTGGGAACAAGTGTAATTCCACTATAAAAACCTACAGGCGCGCAGTGTAACTGTGAAGTATAGAGGTAGATCTGATTTGTTCTGAAGTAAATTTCCATCCCCTGGTCCTGGTGCTCTTGATAGACTTGGGGCCGGATTAAATCAAAACTTTGACCCACCCGCTAATAGAAAACTACAGAATTGTACTCATTTTTAGTAAGATGACACTTTCTTCTAATCATAAATGTAACCGCTATGATGAACAGGTTTGTAGCTTGCTATTAGCGGGTGGGTCAAAATTTTGATTTAATCCGGCTCTTGATTAACAGAATGTGCAAAAATAAATAATATTTTAATCACAAGCGAGGCACCCTCTGTCAAAAAGCCCAAGATTGGACATCTAATGGACAAACGTTAATGGACATCAAAGCATAACAACAATCCAAAGCACATCATCCAAGACAACAATCACATCGTTATAGGAACACAGAGTCAGTGTTCTTTCTGGTCCATCACAATCTCCAGGCCTTGATCCAATAGAAATTTGAGTTATGCACTGAAAAAGCAGTCCAGAATTGCAATTCCTGCCACCTGGGGAAATAAGTATATCTGAGTATTGAGAAAGTTACATTTTTTGGTCCAAAAAAGCTTTCTGTGATATGTGCTATATTTCCACGTAGAATATACTGTTTACCCTTTCTAGTGAAAAGATATTACCCTTCAGAGAGGTGAAAATGGTTTTCTGGGTTCCCTGCGCATTTCACATAACAGCAACAAATCTGTCAGTGCTCTAGATTATTTTCATTTCTCTGAAACATGCTTCACTCTCGATGTTCCTTAATGGAAAATGCATTCTAGTTCAGTGTAATAGAAAACAATATTAAATGTGTAATACATAACACTCAGCCTGCAATTTTACCTCTATCTTATTTCATGTTGATATTTTCTCCAATGACTGTGGTGTAATGTAATCTTAGAGCCATTCAAACACCTCCCCTGCTGTTTGTGAATTCTGCTACAATAAGACTGAGTCAAAAAAACACATCATGAAATCAAAATGAACAGATGGCAAGAGCACACGAAAATAAGTTATACTGTGAAGCCGATATTGCATCTATATTGTTATAGGAGTTCAAAGGTTTGGTTGACATCTGCTTGGGCTTTGTAAAGACTGATTTAGTATAAGAGTTAATTAGTGACAGACTAGCTCAGTGTCTATTTGCACCTGCAGAAAGGGCTGTCTTTGGATTCAATCTAACCTATACCAACAAAAAATATTATAGGTAGATAAATGTATTAAATGATACATTCCTCTGTACATTTATTGGCATGTGACATTTCTTATTTTATAAAAGTGATAGGATGCGGATGCAGCCCTGGTTATCTGAAAGAGAAAAAAACACCCAAAGGGACTATGGGAAGTTCACCAACAGACTGTTACATCTCGACTGAATTCAGCACTGGATTCCCAATTGAAGAAACTGTGCCCATCACATCTAGTCTTTAAAATTGAACAGAGTTGTTTGGAGAAGCCCAGTTTATCGCAGGACAAATGTCTGTCAAATGTGGCACTTTGAAACAGGGCCCAGGTTGGAGCCACAACTCAAGTGGAATGCGTTACCAACTTCTGAACAACAAATGGGCAACTGGCCTTTTGATGCATGCAGTTGGGATGGTGTGTCAAGTTGTTACAATCAGGTTAATTATTTCTAATAATGTGTCCAATTATCACAACACATTTTTTCTTAAATAGTGGAAATCACATCTCAGTGTTGTGAGTTGAATTACTTTGGGGTAAATTCACCCACTCCACACTTTTACTTCACACATATAAAAACAAATCCATTGTTATGAGTATTCGATATATTGGTAGTGTACAGTACAGTGAGTGGGTTATCAGACACATTCTCACTGTGTTTATGTTGTAATATAACAGTTTGTAGTTCACCTATTGTAAACAGAAAAATTGTGTAGCTTTCAAGCAGGTTCAAGTGTCTGTAGCCCCCCCAAAAAGAACTCTGCAGAACAGTAGTATAAATGCAGTTCTGCTGTGTGCTTCACTTTACGGGAGGATCCGACTCCAGAGGGAAGTTGATAGATGAAATCGTCTTGATGAATTTGCTAGCAGGAATTGTCATGATCCACTGTACTATGGTTTTGTAGGCATGTGAGAGATTGATAAGTTTATCTTTTTGTCACCATAGTTTAAATTGCCTCCTTGACTTCTGCACAGAATGATTTGTCATAACACTCCGAGCGCACAGAAGAGAATGCAGTGAAGTGTTATGTAGGTGAAGCAGGTATGATAAATGTGCAGACACGCTGGAAATGAAAGTTGGTATCCACCTAAAACCACCAACCAGAAAGGTGAAATTGTGTATCAAATAAACTGTCCCTAGTTGCTTGTTTATTTGTTTCATTAAGGTATGTAATTATATGCTGGTTGATTTAAATATATTTTAAAAAGTACAGTTGTATTAGTAGTAATCATAATTTTATATCGACAAACTATATCCTGGGTACATATATAGATACATAAACGGGACCACCACCCTTGTCTAAAAGTCAAATGTGTGTGTGTTTTTTTGTGTGTTTTCTGTCCAGAAGTAGCGCAGGGTTGATATGCTGCCTGGCCCTTCTTTCAGAGAGGTGCATGGAAGCTGACACCCTTTTTCCCTGCAACAGAAAAAAATCATTACTGGGACCAGATAAGATGAATCAGTTTCACAGAAAGCAATGTATCAACACTGATGACTCACACCTTTACATCCAAGCTGGTCTCAGATTAACATTGTAGCAAACATTATTGGAGAACTTTGGGTGATAAATATTTGCTGCTAAATGCAAGTAAGAGGAAATGTTTCTATGTATTCTTAAAGTAAAATGATTGTTTTTATAGGATGTGTGGTTCAGGTTATAGCCAAGCTATAACCGATGAAATGTTGCATTTAGTAAGTATGATGATTTGTCTATGCTTATGGTAATGGTTATGTTTATGAGTTGCAGTGTTGTCCTCGGTATACGTTTTTCATACATATTTAAATATGGCAAATGATTAATTTGTGCTACTATCTAGACCAGTCAATTTGTTGTCATAAAATGCTGTTTATACTCTGATTCACACTTAGTACATTATAGAAAATGACAGTTGTGTTTTTTATCTTCAAGGATTGTGATGGTAATCGGGCTCCATTCAAACATTTGAGTATTTACTCAACACGAAATCAAGAAAATTAATATTGATATTGTAATCAGTCAGTCAAAGCTGTAAATTGTATTTTCCAAGTACCATTCATTCATTGCTATTCAGTCCTGGTCAGTGTGCAACAAACCATATATAATTAAATTACAGGCCTTTCAATTATAATAACACGTTGTATGAGCATAATTACATTTCAAGAATGTGAGGTTTAATAAAATATAAGGGAAGCAGTGTGTATTTTGGTAAATCTTTTTTTTGTGGGGGGGGTTGAACAGAAGTATTGAGAATGGGGACCCACCATGTGTAAAAGCTTTGCATAAATGCGTCCGTTCGAGTATATGATTCTATTATGTTGATCTTAATTGTTGGTGAGATTGTGAGATTGATATTAAGGTTTTGGAGTTTGCTCATGGGGCAAAACGCATTGAGAAAAATGATGAATGATATAGGCAGAGAAACAATTCTGTTCAGCTTGTCTGCCTAGAGGGAAAGTGACTTGTTTATGAAGCCTTCACTTTATTTCAAACAGCACATATGTAACCCTCTTGTACGGTGCACGTTGCCTAAAAGCATTTAAACAATTCACCTCAGACCACTAATATGTCAAGCAGAAGAATTACATAGCATACTATTCCTGATAGCGATTTCCTAGTAGAAACTCTTCAGGAAAGTCAATGAAATGAAAAGCATTCTACATTTGTCACCCGTTTAAAAACAACAACAAAAAGAAATTCATACAGTAGACGGGCAATTAACTTTAAAAACATCTGAGACATCACAGCATCAAAGCCAGCAGACATTCCTTTGTAGCATACTGAGATAAACACTTTGGCAACAATGATATACTGACATTTTATGATAGAAAATAAATAGATGTAATGGTAATTATTGGTATTATTTTTCTTGTTTTTGTTATTGTTGTTGTTGTCAAATTAATTATATTACAGTGAGTGTAGTTGTTTAGCATTTGAGAATCTTTACAATATTTCAGTATTAAAACCAGGAGAATATTACCATATATTTTTTTTAAATGAACTGTTGTTTTTTAAGATTTATTTTGTATTCAGCATGTTCACATTTTAGTCATAATCTGCACAATATATTCAATGTTTCTGTCCTGCTGCAATTGGAAAACATCTTATGCAAACAATATTATTTTATTATATTCATGGGGTAAGGCTGTTTATATTAAGGATATTAACAAAATATCAGAGTTGCATAATTTTAACATAGAGGTCAATACAGAATGTTCACTTGTGTATAGGTCCTCTGTTACACTTATTATTTACATTTCTTAAAACTACATAGTGCCTGGTATCCTATGGAACCCTTTCTGTGTGGTTATGGAAAATGCACACAATCTTGGAGGGGATATGCTAGTAATTCATTTAATGGTTTTCAGGAATCTAGCCATTTGACCTTTTGATGGAGAAGCTTCTAACTATTTAGCCTGCTGAACTGTAAGAATGAACAGAGAAACATGGGATGTTACTTGTGTATGCAAATCCCACCCTGTTTGTTAATAGGTAGCACCGCATTAGTTTTAAGTCACTGGACCTAAACCATGATGATACATCAAGGATTCCCCCACCCCAGGGCTTTTAAGGTAAATTTCAGTTCACATAATACATTCACAATATAATTTTGGGCATAACAAAGGTAATTCTTATAGCAGGACTTGTGTGATGATTATTTGGTGATTTGGTATCTATATACATGTATGCAATTCATCTGACCACAGCATAACAGTAAGAATAATTGGCCTTTAAATGTCCATGAAAGAATGATGTAATATATAATGGTAGCCTGTAGGTTATATGTTGTGAACTTAATTATTTTTTTTGATAGTTTCACTTGAGTGGATTCATCAACAACTTGGGATGTTAGACTGAAACAGAAGTTAATTGAAATCACCCTTGGATTTCACAGGGTCATTCTCATAAATAATTTCCTAATGATTGTGTGTATGTGTGGGTGTGTATGTAGTACATTGTATTTTGTTCAGAATTAATTGCGTTGCTATAATTAAATAGGAGTAAATTTAGATGCACAGATCACATATATATGGTTGTTACTTGTCAAGGCACACTATAGGTTTTGCAGAAATTACGAGAGAAAATGTGTGAAACCCTGTTACATAGACCTTGAGAAGCTGAGTCGAAGGGAAGGGCTTTACAAATGCATGATAAAAACCTAGCTCTTGTTTTGCTTTTTTATCCTTTAAACTGTCAAGCATGATTACTTTCAAGTCCTATTTTCCCTTTGTAGACTGTGGCTGATAGCTAGGTCACTAAACATCTTGTCAGATATATTTCTTTGTTTCTTACTTACTCACAGTACAACGACATGCAAGATTTAAGGGTTCAACTACAATCTACTTCTGGTTCATGGCTCGGAAAACTCAATTGTTTGGCATTCCTTGAGTTAAAAGTCCCCTCTTGTCCCTTAAAAGATAAACCAAAAATTTTGTAGCATAACAGTTAAAGAGAATTGGCTTAGATACATAGGAACATGTGGTACACTGCTTCTATGGTCTGTTTCAGCACAGAGCTGCAGCCAGTTTTCTAGTTTGTTTTTTGGTTGCTTTGGTTTTTTTTTCAGTTGTAGATCTCAAGCACATAATCAAATATAATTAGGAGTAATAATCAATATCTGTTCTTTTAATTTCATCATGCAATGCTATATTTGCAAAAATCTTTTTCATAACACGAACAAAAGACAAACGTTTCAATGACCCAATCTAAGTAACCTCATTCATTGTCTCTAATTTGCATACTCAATGAGGCAGGGTTAAATGTCAGTGGAATATGTTACATAATTGTACATCAGTCTATGCCTGAGATTTTTTTAATGGCTTGGGAATGATACAATTATGTTGATTAATATATTTCTGTGCAAAAGGCTTGAGTTGGTTTCCTCTGGGTTTGTGCTATGCAGAAGTGTACACACACAGCACTACAAAGTCCTGTAGTATTTATAATGACAGCTATATTACCTAGGTGGAGTAACAGAAATAGTCTAGATTCTTCATCCAGCAAACTGCTCATATGCTGACAGAAATGGTTTAGACTAGAGCCGTATTTCTAAACTACATTTTGTCTTTGGTGAAAAAATATGTTTTATATTTAGATGTAGATTGGTTTACTTTAAAGGCCATAAAAACGGTACTTATGCCTCCTAACCTTTGTCGATGGTACTTATTCTGTCAATGTCAGTAGACTGCATTATTGATTTTGTTTTAGAAAACTGTCAGGCCTATTGTTTAAAAGAGAAAAAACTGTTGAAATTAACCAAGATCACAACTTCACTTCTTATGACTCTTATGGAACTGTCGATAGCCTCGGAAATGATAGGCACATGTTTACATTTATATAAAGAATCCATTAAATCGCCCGTCCAAACTTCAAATATTAAATTATCTTGGAAACCTGACAAGTGTATATATACAAGTTTGATATCACATTCTCTTTTATGTCATGCAATAAATAAAAGTACATAATGAGATAAACAGCAAGCAATTAATGCTTACATTCTCAGTATATCCTGTTTTATCCATTTCTGTCTGGTTTTACATAATAGACAGAATATCAACATTGTTTGCAGCTCTCACTTTATACCCATTCATTAGGCAAAATCGCACCATTATAGTTTCTCAATTCCAGATTCACAGCAGGGGTCCTCTAAAACCCTTCATTATGCATGCCAATCACTAGCAATTGTTCAGTTTCCCAACCTGAAATTTGAAGCATATCACTCTAATAAAAAGTGGGAATTTTTGAATATTTGAACAGGCCAGAAGGTATTATAGTACAAGAAAATGTACGTTAGATAATGTCATAGAAAATACCATCTATCAAACTTAACAGTCTCTGTAGTTAAATTACATGTATTGACTAATTAATAAAGGAGACACTCCTATCCTTAAGGAGCTTTTAATTGAAGTTAATTTAACATGTTTTAAGTGTTTTTCAGATGGTATGGCATGGTACATAAATTTTAAATTTGTGAGGGGAGGTAATTTAGTTTTAGCAGATAATTGCAGTTAACTACACTTTATAGTTCCAAGTTCTATATGTTTTTATATAAATACACATATGCACATATTCACATGCACAATCATGTTCTTCAAAAAGCTATACAAAATTGAAAAAACATATATATGCTAAAACAAATATATATGCTAAAGTACAACAATAATTGTGCAGGTTGTAATTTGACCAACATATTACCATATTCCAAAGATCATGTCTGATGGTAATGAGGGATTATTTAAATTCATGAGCAGTTCTTGAACTATACTTAATCAGTTCATGGAAATATGGCTATATAGGATGTAGGAACTGTAACAGTTTAATTCTGCTTTGGGTTTTGTAGATTAAACAGCAGTGCTCCCACAGTCATGGATTATTTTCTATAGAATGTTTTGTTTTATCAGATAATTATAAGAGCTTTATATTGCATGTTTGCTAACGTGTCTTTTACATATTCAAATGTTAACAGTTAAACAGGTGTTTTTTCTGCTGAAAGCTTTGTTTAATAGATAAATAGTTAGATATATAGAGAAACCACATGTTGTTGCCTGTGGGCATCTAAAAGACACATTTGGGAAAATGTATTAATAGCTGTTTAAACCCACATTGGGCAGTACATCTTTAAATTTCTATATCTCTTAAACATGAAATAAATTAGACGTGAAATATGAGCTGCCCCTGGTAGAAAAACTCTCATACCCGTTTTGCTATAAATCAATATTTAATAAAAGAGAAAATGAGAGTCCCAATGAAGGAGCTGGGGGGGGGGGGGTCTTCTGTCAGAGCACACGTTTGAAAGTGAAGATCCTAGAGGAGTTTTCCCATAACAGAGTAAAAACATAAATCAAAATGACATTAATATTATGTGTCTGTTATTAAATCTGAAACAAACTAAAATTATGCTAAAGCCATAGGTACTATATCTGTTCTAATAGCTCTGATCTGCAACACCCCCACCCCTCAATCATTGCACATACTTACACACTCCCAGTGTCCAGCATGCGTGATCTTTTAATAAAAATGGCAATGGAAGAGGGCCAGGGAACTGTTTACTTTCTTGATGTGTTTCTAACATACAAAAGTGGAAATGGCTAAATGGGGTCATATATTCCAGTTACTTTGAGAGCAGCACATTGGTGCTGTTCAAATGCCTTTTTCACCCCTTGAAAATTAAAATTAAACTTTACATTGGACAGCATCCCCCCGGTCATGGTTCTTGTACTTCTCAAGTCAACCAGCTTCCATTTTTCCGGCCTTTTCCATTTTAAATTGCCCCCTCTTTATGTTCGATTTTTTATTTCACTACATTGCAACAAACTGGAGTAAGGCTGTTAATTTAAAAAAGCAAAATATCTCCACAGTGCACAGAGATTATGTTTCTCCGGTCTTGCTTCTTTTTTGTCTTGAGTGGATATTCTCTGCTTGGATTAGACATAAGAAATATTTGAATTAATTTGGTTGATCTCTTTGAAAATGCAGTGGAGAATATGAATCACAATTTGAATCAATAACCTAACCCTAAAGCCTCTGTCCTGCACAAATACTTGCATACTCTCTATTACAAACAATAATAATTAAAAATAAATTGTAGGAAAGATATTTTTAATTAAAACATAAAATATACATTTTTGGAGTCACTCCAAGTATGGTGTGTCATATTCGCTCATCACAATGTATTTTGTTTGTTGTTGCTGTTATTGTTATCTCATTATAGCAACTGAAGTAAGAATATCCCATGAGTACACATTCATTAGGTGCTATTTTTATTCATCCCTTAATTTTTCTGATCTATCGGTTGTCCCTTTAATGTATTATTCTGATGAATGTATGCATTTTCAGGATTATGCTGAAAAGGAAAAAACCATGGCCAAAGCCTTAGAAGACCTGAAAGCCAACTTCTATTGTGAGCTGTGCGACAAGCAGTACTACAAACACCAAGAGTTCGACAATCACATCAACTCATACGACCACGCGCACAAGCAGGTAATGCGTCTCTCACTTCTGATGCTTCCGAGCTCTTCAGTTACTTTTGCCCCATGTTTGGTGTGTAAAGCAATAGCAAATATGTATTCTGTTACCGGGGGATTAGTTCTCTTTCCCAATGTCATCAGTGTTTGCTGAAGCCTGAAGTAAATGGGCCAGGGAGCAGGGGGTCAGCGTCAGTCGATAGTTTGTCTTTTACTCCAATATAGGAATACATACCTCCGAATAACCCAGTGTGTTATAAGAGACTATGTCTGAAATGCATATTTGTCGATCTATAGAAGATTGTATGTATACTTGAAAAAGGCATTCAAACAATGTAGAAACACTTCAAATTGTAATAAATACACATGGTATTCATAGAACCCATTAAAGAAAATCATAAAATGGGAGTTACATTTGTAATTATTTAATTCTCATGGTAAATCGTGTTAGTCTAACATAAAAATTACAGCCAGTAAGTGGGTTATAATTGATTAAATATAAATTCTTCCTTATAATTTAATGAACTGAATGTCCTATTCAATGTGGAAAGCATTTAGATTCATAATTAGGTTTTGGATTGTGTAATTATAGCTTCAGCATAGTTAAAAATCTGAACAATAGTAGGTACCAATGTAATATATTTATCATAACCAATGTTTTTGTTACATTGTTCATTTTACAACGTATACAACTGATCATTGAAATTGTATGGAAACAATAGCTGTTCGCCTGTCAAAAATCATAAATATAAATATAATATATAAATATAAATACTTCACGGCATTCACCTATATCCACTTTTTTTGCATAATAATATATAACACTGTTAAATGAATAAGATTAAATAAAACCATAGAACAGTATCTGAATAATCACAAGTAAGAGAGTGTAAAAGAAGAGCAGCCCAGGCATATGGTGGTGTTAATGAACCTGGCACTTCAGGTTTGGAAGGGAGCTGTTATTATTATGTTTTTTAATGTTTCTCATTACATTATCAAGTGTGCCTGGAAAAGGATGGAGTGCGTTTAGCGCCAGTCAGGGTTGTTAGCTAGATATAGAAATCCCATAACTGTCTTTTTATGACAGTCTTTTTGAGAGGCTAAATTCCTTTAACATGTATTTTTATATAGTACAACTATATTTCAAAACTCAGTTTGTATCCTGAAGCACATCTCATACATCGCATTCCCAACCGTTTGAGATGAGTTTAGCATATTGATAATGCCCTTTTTCCCCTTACCTCCTACACTATTGACAGTAACTGAGATTGAACTGTAGAGCTCAAATATACATTAGTATGGAGCCTCTAACTAAATGTAAGATATCAAGAGAGCCACTGTCAGTAAATCCATGATGTTCTTCTGGGAGAAAAGGCACAACAGAATACATGTACCTAAACCAAACAAATTGGATACGTATACTTAAAGAAACTGAATATAGTTGTATTAAGCACCCATGTGTTTATTTTGGAGACTGCCCAATATTTACAGCATTGGGAGAAGTTATCTTGTACGTTAAATACATCCAAATTTAACTGATGCGGTTTGATTCCTGAACAACTGGAGAAAGGGCACGGCTACATTTTCTACAAAAAGATGGATACATTGCATGTTTGCACAGGTGTTATTGTACAACATAACTTAATGCTATGGAAACATCCCATGAAGTCTACACAATTTTGCTGCAAAAAAATATTTTTGTTCTGTATTCTAGTAAATACACTGATTAAGGATTGGGTTCCCAGGACTTAAGCTTGCAACTCCAAACATGTCAATGCCAAATGCCAAATGTCTAAATAATCTGTTTGATGGCAGCCTTCTGATTGCCTGGCGCCTCTTTCAACTACCTAATGGAAATCCATGCAGTATTGGCTGTGGAGTCTGTGATTGGCAGAGTGCTTTTGTTGTGAACTGGGCCTGAACGTATTCATACGTGGCAATGGGATTCGGCTTGTGGTTGGAGTTTTCATCACATGGGCCTATAAATCATGTTTTGTTAGATAATTTCCATAACTTTCATCACTGAATGTGTATTGGGTATGCCATTCCATGTTGCCAAGGAGATGATAGCCTTTGACCCTCATTTTGTTTTTCATTGTGCAGTGGTCTAGTTCATTTTGGTTTTCCCTTTTCTTCCAGTCAATAAAATGAGTTAATTATATCGAATATTACACTGAACATTTGTAGATCCTTCTGCAGTAACTCAACACTCAACAAACATGAAAAATGGCCTACTAAAAAAAAACAATTGGACGAATGGAATTTTTTTAGACCTGAATAAGACACAAATTTAACAGAATCCAACCGTTTCCTATTTTCTGCAAGGGAGGCTCTCTCAAGACAAGTACATTAAACTCTGAACTGTACAACCCACACAAAATCAGCAATGTGTAAACCTTATCCAGAAGGGATCAAATCAGTTACCCCAGCAAGCTTATCGTAAGAGGGGAAGCCAGTTAACATGACAAAATTATATCTGATGTGACCGGATGACTTCCTCAGCTATGAAACCAAATGACTATAAATGCAATCATTGAAGCTACTTCAAATAAGAAAGGTTACAGCAGCATTGCCCAATATATAACATCTGATTGCCTGAGCAGAATGCTAAATGCTCAGGAAAACTTCCCAGGCTGCTTATAGCTATGTATACTATCGTATTTCAGAAGTTTTGAAACCCCAAATAATGAACAGAGGGATTGTGGGTGAAAACAATATTATTAATTACTCTCATCTTTGTGTTACTTATACCTTTTAGATCCATGAAAACAAAAGTCTCCTCTAAAATATAGGAGATATATTGCACATGATGTTGCCTAAGTGCAATGGAAGGCCCACACACCCAATTTATCTAGAAAAGCTGTACAACTGATGAGGGCGAGACTGTTGCTTGATAAATAAACATATGGTACTTGTACCCCGAGTCCTTCTATGTATAATTTAGTAACATACTATACGTCTCAGGGGTGGCCTGCACTTGCAGCAGCATTTTTGTTTTGAACCACGAACAACCTTAATGCCCATATGTTTCCATTTAATACTAATAAAAACACATCTGCCTGAAACTTTACATTTAAAAATTGAAGAATAACTGTTACAGTGTTAAACATAAACATAACCAATACAGCTGACTAACTCCAGAGAAACAAGTTGGAAAGATTAAGGGAATTTGACATTTGAATTTGAATCAACCTGGATTACAAACAATAGCTTGAGGCGTCGACTATGGGCAGGGGCAATTGTAGGATTTTGAAAATGGGGGGCCATAAGGGGGCCATGATTATTACAGAGGGGCCAACATGTGCTAGGGGGGTCCAGGGGCATACTCCCCAGGGCAGATTTTTTTTCAAAATGTCTTTTAAAATTTCAGTTTGTAAGATAAGATTTAAGCAAATTACAAGGAAAAGCAGGGTGATTAATTAAAATCCAGCAACAATATCTGTACAATCCAGTACAGTCCAGTATCCAGTAACAATAACCATATCTGCTACCATTTGCTAGTGGTGAAATTATTTTAATATTGACATTAACACAACAGACAACAGTTATACTGAATTGCCATTTACGTGATAAACAATATAGACAAATTCTCTACTCGCCTCACCCCCAAAAGTGCTTCAATACAGATACATCCCTGAGCATTTGTTCAGTGCAAGATGGAATAGTATTAGTGAACAAAATAGGATCTCCTTAATATACAAAAATAAAGAAAATGCCTGATTGGACCGAATGGGTACACAGCTCCCTAAAATCACTGGAATGCATCTTTAACACTGTACATTAAGAAGCCCCTTTTAACCCATTAGCTAAAGTTCCTGCAACACTGATAATGAGTTGAGATAACTAGAGCTGTCAATAAAGAGGACACTGCACAAGGTGGGGGGCTGGAGGTGTAAATAAAGTGTTATGAAATATTTAAATGTAACAAAATGCAATTTATTCATGTCTGAACAAGAAGTTAGAGTGTAACATTAAATCCCTGGACCCTTATGTAACATTATATACAGTGGAACTATATAAAAATAGGTCATATAAAATTAAATGTTCTTAAATGGCAAAAAGGTGCAAAATGTTTCACCAACAAAAAAACACAAACAGTGGTGTGCTAAAACATAACTTATAACAATCAGTAACATGAAGGATTGGTATTATTTTTTTTCCAGCAGGCAAATCCCGGACATTTCTAGATATTTAAAATAATCTGGCCGGACGGAGATCAAAGGACTTAAAAATGTCCGGTTAAAACTGGATGTATGGTAACCCTAAACTAGTGTAGCTTAGCTATCACCATTCATTAAATTGTCCATGTCATAGCAGACAAAAGTCAGCACAGCAAGAGTATTTAAACGATCGATTTAGCATAAACCGTCTTGTCTTGAAACTAATCTGTAGTGTGTGTGCATGCGCGGAGCGGAGAGCAGCGCACAACACCAGCAACACGGGTGTGTTCAGTTCATAACTCCTCTCTCCCCTGGATTCTTGCTGGGCAGTACACACATTGTCCAGAATATGAACGGAAACTGACTATGAAATATGCAAACATTTTGGAGTGGCTGGGGGGAGGGCACTCGGGGGGCCAATCAGAGTTCAGCAGGGGCCAGTGCCTGTGCAGTTTCCCCTGACTATGGGCATATTAAACTGTCCTGAAAAGATTGCCAGATAAGAAAAAATGCAAGACTATAATCTGAAGACATGCTCGTGTCATATCAGCTGCATGTGCCAAGGTTTCTATATGCTCAATGAGCAGTCTTATGTCAGTATGAGATATGTACAAAGCGCATAATGGGTGAACTACTGCTGAACCAAGGGCCTTAATTCCCCCAAACAATAGAGCGGGTTCATTTTATGAATAACTCCTTAATTGATGAATGTGGAGAAACACATAATAACACTTTGGAATTCAAAACAGATATGCTGAACTGGTAAGCCAAGTGTAAATGCTCATCTAATGGTATTATTTTAAATAAATTGGGCAATTTCATGCAATTGAGCAATCTCATTTGAAACTACTTTTCATTTATGTAGAAAATGGGTTTGATGAAGCATAACATTAGCATGTAAACACCTTTATTACCTTCTTCAGTACTGAAGAGGATCTAAATCGCAGCTGGTGTGTTTCTGAATGTCTTCTAAAGTGAGATAACTAGTCTTTATAAAAGAAGGATCCGCAAAAGACAGAATCTCAGTAAAGTTTGTTTTGTGTATGTTTGGAAATATACAAATAGTGATATTTTTCTTTCACAGAGGCTTAAAGAGCTGAAACAAAGAGAGTTTGCCAGAAATGTTGCCTCGAAATCAAGAAAAGATGAAAAGAAGCAGGAAAAAGCTCTCAAGCGTTTACATGAACTGGCAGAGCAACGGAAGGAGGTTTGCTGGTGAGTGCACCGTATTATAGTACTTTCTTAAAGTGATGTTCACATTTTTCATTAACAGACCCTAGAACATGCAGAAAATATTTGTGTTATAAATAAATGCCACCCACTTATATATTAAACAATGTTTTAATGAATTTAATCTTTTAATTAATTTGGAAAATCTAACTAATTGGTTAAAAATAAACATGTTGGATAGATGTATTTTGTAAATATATATTAATTGTAAGTTTATAAAACTGAAGTTTGTGATATAATTCCTTTACCTTTTTATACACTGCAGTGCCCCGGGAAGTGGTCCGATGTTTAAGTCAACCACTGTTGCCGTGGAAGACAGCTTCAAGGAGCTTTCCAGCAGACCCCACTCCCAGGCTGATGGTAAAACAGAGCAAATCAAAACTGTGCCATGTGGCACGGGAGCTGTTAAGGACGTGCCCTCTGTTGGCCTGCCTAGCCAGAGTAGACAAATTGAAGGGCCTTATAGCAACAACGTGAAAAAGCAAGTGTATGGTCAAAAAATTGGATTTTCATTTTCATTTCCAAAGAAAGCATCTGTCAAGCTTGAATCATCAGCCGCAGTCTTCTGTGAGAATGCGGAGGACGGATCGATAGAGCTGAGCTTTCGACAGAAAAACAGGATAGCACCGGGTGACTGTTATCTTCCCAGTACTGCTCCACCAGAAAAAGCACTAAATTACGGTGAGACAAATTACAGCATTGGCACACAGCAAGAAGACTTTACCAACAAAAGCACCACTGCACAGTTCCAAGGGTCAGATGATGCGTCTGTGAAACAGTGCATTACAGAACCCGATTCAGATTTATGTGCCTTGCTGGTGTACTCTGAGGACGTGGAAAGCCACTCTTTATCAGAATTGCACACATTTCCTAAAGATACGAACAATGAAGAGGGTTTAACAGGTATGGAAAACTCGGCAGAATCTCTACAAAATGCCGCAGTAGAAACACAATCGAAATCTTCAGAAGAAGTCAAAGAAGATTCACAAATGGATGTTAGTATTTCGGAAGAAAACCTGACTCCGATTACAGACATTTCACCAATGGATAACACTGATACTCCGGTTATTGAATTAGACACTTCTGAATCAACTGAAAAAGTGGCAAACATGGCAGATAAAAACCCATCATGGGTATTTACGAAACCAAGTAAACCTTTTTCCTCTGTCATTAGTAAAGATGGGATGACTGTACTTCAGTGGCCCTCTGAAATGTTATTTTTTACCAAAACAGAGCCATCTTTATCCTACTGCTGTAATCCTCTTCATTTTGACTTTAAATCATCAAGGAATAAAGCTGAATCGGAGAGCAGCAAGTATAAAGCAAATGAATCACATGTTGTTCGTGCTGCAGTAAAAGAACCTCAGACAGACAATTCTTGTGTCAGCACACAGCTTTTGCATTGTGATAAGCACAACATAAAGTCTTCAAATGGCTGTGGCAACAGTTCTATACAAAAAGGTATCAATTCTGTAAAAGGAAATATTAACCATCAGGAGGCATTACTGAGAAATAACGAGCAGTCATCCGATCGGTTCGTAACTGCAGCTGGCAGTCATGCCAAAGCAAAAATGCACAAGAAAGCTAGGAAGCATTTGAAAGAGTGGACTGATGTGGGAAAAAAAGATACAAATAAATCTTGGAAAAAAGACAGGCACGACTTCAGGAGTCGCAAAAGGAGGAGGAGGAGAAAAGCAATGCAGCATTTTAATGAAATGCAAAAGGAGGACAACAGAAACGAGATAGAGACGGAGAAATCTGAAGAATTCCTGAAGCAGACAGAATGTATGTCGGGATTTGATGACCAATTTGGGATTGACACTGCAGAACAAGTTGAACCATTAGAGGAGTCAAAGCAATCACATCAAAATCAAGAGCAAAATGACAGTGGCGGTAACAAAGAAAGGGATAAGGTGGGAATGAAGAAAAAAGCAGCAGGTAGGATAAACAGCACAGCAGGCTCTGAAACATTTTTTAATGAAAACTGCACTGATCATGAAGTGGTACTCAGGAGTAGTGAAAGAAATCTATATAATCCATCAACAGAGCAGATGAACACAACGGGACACTGCACACATTGCTGTGACATGCCTTGCAAAGAGAACCCTGGTATTATCAATGGAAGGTCAGATCAAACAACCTCAAAAAGCTGTAGTGAAGAAAACAACTTACACCAAAATGGTTTCTTAAAAAGGAGACATGGATCTCAGGGTGAACAAGAAGAACCTTGCTTTAAACGCCAGCTGTGTGCAAAGTGTGCTTCACCTGGTAAAGATTCCCATGGGCTAAAGAGACCTGTAAATGGATGCAACCATGAGAAAAATGCAAGTGTTGAATGTAGAAGAAGGAAACGACGGAGAAAAGCCTACAATGGGAAGCAGAGTTTAGTCATTAATTGGAAAATTGCTGATGGAGAGAGATCTTTACAGGATGTTGGTGTGGAGCATTTTTCCATGGATTCAGGCGTGGAAACCCTTCAGATTGAAAATGGACTGACAGCTGTGTTTCCAAACTCTAATGAAAATTCGAAGAGTTCCAGCAACATCGTAATCGATAGCTTGGAAAGTGAGAAAGGTTTAGTTCAGTTTCCTCCAAAGGGATATCTGGCCAACACGCAGGTGGAGTATATTGGCTGGACTGGTGACTCCATTCCTGCCAAGACTGAGGGTGAATGCAACAGTGAGATTGTTTCATCTGAGACTACGCTTGTGAGAGAAACCAATCAAAAGGAGAGATGTGGTTTTATAAATGAGGGTAAAAATGCAAACTCTGCTCAACATGTAAAATCAAACATGGACAAGGCACATGAAAAGCCCTCTCCAAAAAACCTTTTTGAAGCCCATTTCTGCCACTACGAAGTCCAGCAATTTAGAGGACAGAGTTCAGAAAGCTTTGGCCACCGCAATTCATTTCAGAACAGCCTCCACAGACAGCATCAGAAGAGTAATCACAACTTCACATGCCATGATGCTAGCATAAGCTGTGGCAACGTCAGGTCTGAGCACATCGCCGGACCATTCCCTGCATCTTCCCAAGGTTTCTTATTCTCCCCTGAAGACTCTGACAAACACACGACTCTGCACATCCAAGCCCACAGGCGGATGTTGCATCAGCAGACGTTTCCAAGCAAGCTGAAACCGATCCTGCAGACGCCCCCTCTCCCCATGTCGTCCCCGGTTCTCCATCCTGTACACCTCCCCCAGCCCATGTCCTCTACCTCTATTACAATTCAGCACACCATCCTCCAGCATCACGCTGCAGCCGTGGCCGCCTCTTGCTCCTTCCTCCAGCCCCAGCCGCCGCTCTTTCCTCTGCCTCGACCGCCCTTGCCTCATCTGCTAGGGGTGGAAATGTGCCCAGGAAGCCACCCTGCCTTCATTCCAGCTGCCCAGATGTCCATGGTGAGGCCAACTTCCCTGCACCCAGCAACCTTGACCTTTCACACGTTGCCCCGTTCGGCAGTGTTTTCTCCAATGCTTCCCCCGCACCCAGCTGTCATTCCATTGCAGACTTTGTTTTAATAAAAACTAAAAAAAATGAAAAGTATGCACCAGCATATGCAGATTGAGAACCACAGGGTGCTCCACTCCAATTAAACAAGCATTTAAAGAGGACAACAGTTCACTGGAGACCAGAAGAGCAATGAATGGCACGTCTCCTTATTTCCATTTGGAATCAAACAGACAGAATCTTCATAGCGAAAATCTCCATTTATTTAATAACGGCCATTTTTGTATAACGGCACATCTGATGTATGTGTTTCTTTATTTGCTAATTTGTTCATGTATGTATTGCTTTCATTTGTTTGCTTATGATGTAGATTAATCTTCAACCCTAAATTATGAATTGCATTAACCAGTATCTTGTTTTTAGTTTCATTGTGAAAGCAGAACTCCTAATTCTATAGCAGTGAAATTCCAATACCTTAGTAACAAGGCATATAGTGACCTTTACCCCCCTTTATTTGAAAAATTATTTGTCATAGTATCATGTGCAACAACTTGGTCTTCCATTTGTTTTCATGAATGAAAAGTGAATTCAAATGAGTAAGACTTTCTTTCGTAATTATATACATACACACATGGAAAATTGGTCAAATCTTACATTAGTGTTAAACAACAATGTTCAGAGTACTGCTGTTGGTAGTACACTGGTTTTTGTCTAATGCTATGATATAATTAAATATTTTTAGGGCATAATGCAATATTTTAGTATTTGTATTTGTGTACATATGTAGAGTTATGTATTAGCTAAATGTGAATGGTGTCTTTCACTTTAAATTGTTTTGTTTAACTACTTTCCAGAGTACACAATCATGCTAACCTATGAAGAACTGAAGTTTGTAGATGCCTAATAGCATTAATCAGTATTATTTTAGAATGTTTTCTCTTCTGTGTGTTTGTTACCTCCAAGCCTTTTTTAGGTTCACAACAGATTTTAGTCATGTATTCAATATGTTGCCTTTGAACATGAAATAAAAAAGAATGTTCATGTTCTATTCAATGTGTCTTTGTGAAGGTTTACTTCTAAGACAATAAAATCACCTGGCAGCTTTTCATTTCAGAGAGATTAAATGAAGTCCCAAAGTGCAGGATTTAATTTGACTTTTGTTTTATCCTTAATTTTTTTAATTCTGTTTCTGTTTCTTAACACTTTGTTATTGAAGCACTCAGTGCAGTTATATAGAGAATGCAATAATACTCCACTGTATTTTATGGCAAAAATGTTCCTATTCCTCGAATGTGTTTGCCCATTGATTGGTGCCTCAGGGTACATACTCATTGCTATATATAAGGAGGGTATTTTTGCAAGACTAGCATGAAGTGCCCAAATGGCTTTATAATCTAAACCTTCAAACTCCAGACATCAAGTGCCAGCCTCTTGTTTATAGATTCATGACTTGATATAAAAGGCTGAAGGATGCACAACATTGTGTAGGATCCTGCATTGAACTGAACTCGCTGTAAAATGAAGAATTGTACATGCTGTACATTAGACGTATTTATAACGTACCTGTAAGATTAATGTAAAATATGTACCTGTTTTTAATGTGTACCGTTCCTTGTATGTATTGAATATTTAGATAAAGCTGAATAACTATGTTTTTTACTTACATTTACCAACAGAATAATAAAATCATTTCTGTCAACAACTGTTGTCTTTAGTGACATGAAAAGAAAAGGCATGTTTGTTTTTCCTTTACCGTGTTTTACAAATTTAAAAAGCAGTTTTGAAGTGGACCTTCCTACACACAAACACACAATCAGGCCTTCTTTCTACCAGTTCAGTGTCCTCAGGAAAATGATTTTTAAAGGCGTCTCTTTTTCTCCAGAACTAGGTGAACTATCTTTTAATAGTGATGCACGGAAAAAAGCATCCACTTCATGGGTATAGTTCAATGCCGTGCTTTATCCTACAGCATATTATTCAGTGCTGTTCATAGCGTTGAGTAATTGTATCCACTTTGGTTATTTGAATATATATTTTATTCCTTGGGTGAACTCAAGAATCTTCTGACCAACATAGTGTTTGTCAATAAACATGCACTACACCCTATGAACCCCAAAAGCAAAACAATATTATGTGTGAAAATTATTTTCAATTAGGCAACCTAAACCAACCTAAATTGACAAATATGCACATTAAGCAAGGTTTAGCTTTGAAGCTGCACACCCTTGAAGCTGAAATTCACAATTACTACATTTTCAGCTCAGGTTTTCATAGTGAAACAAGTTTTGTTTAGGTTAGAAAAATCTGTCACAGAAGGGGGGAGTCTAAGGAAACATACGTTTTGAAAGTATTGAAAGGAATTCACTTTTAAAATATCAAATGTATGTCATGATGACATTATTCAGTACCCTTCTGTTACACACCTAATGCTATTTACATGTCAAAAGCTTGCATGGAACTGGTTATTTGGGATGTGTGTTAAAGTGACCCTAATAATAACTGCTTCCAACAGTAAAAAGGAATAAAAGAGTGTCAAAGTGATTTTGTTTATAATTTTCCCAAATGTTAATGGGAATGAGAGGTTTGGACTGATTTTGTTACCATAACATTAACCAACTTCTTGTCAAATTAGGAGAATCATCTCGATAAATATAAATGTGCTTCAAATCTTTAACTTACAATTATAGTATATATGCACCACTACCATAATGAATTTAGCTTTCATTGCTTATTGACTGCTTTCCAGTTGACTACCATTTATTCCATCAAAAACAGACTGGGTCAGAGACGCCTCACGATCTTTTATTCTTCTCAATAACTTATGATTTAGCCGAATTGCCATGCCACAGCTGTTCCGCAGATTGCTTTTATGTCCATGGGTTTCAAGTTGTGTTCATGTTCCCCTTAGATTCTCTTATTGATTTGCCTGTCATTGAATTACAGACTGTACGACTGGTCTTTTGATGACTCCTGTCAAAAAAAAAAAAGGTTGTGCACCAGTAGTATTTTCAGGCATTCTTGAAAAATGAGTTTCACATAACTTCCTGAAAGAACACTGACAGGAACTTTAAATCTCTCCTGTGTGCTGTAGTACGCCACATATCCATATGCTGCACTGAATTTACATCTATATGGGGTCTACAAGCTTTGCTTACTGGTTTACAAGGCAAAAGAAGGGAATTTATTCCTGCCAGCCCTGTTAGTACATCTCCATAATGTGTGCATTTTAAATCGACCAAGTAGTCTAATATGGTAATGGGTCAAATAATAAATACAATCTATTAAAAAGGCAGTCACACATAATTATGGTAATCTATAATCCATTAGTAAACATTTATTAACACGCCACAATTTTTGAAGTCGTACTAGAGTATCAGACATGAGTCACAATTACTGCTTAAACCCTTATTGAAAATGATTAACGTATTCATAAATAGACACCTGTCTTTACCGGGGCTGGTGTTAAAAGCACTGGTGGCTTCTTTTCAGCTAGTGGTACGATTTGTGGTGTCCAAATAAATCCCTTACATTTCCAAACCCAATCCTGAATACAAAATATCTCTACTTTGCCAGTGTCCCATTGCAGTAGTTGACATTCAGTCTAGCCAGAGAACCACTAAAATTCCCTGATGCTACAAGTACTGAATATACAGTTTGTTACATACTGAAATATATTAATTGCTATATACAAATGTATAGTGGTGTTGCCCTCATAAAACTGCAATGGAACAGTGATATTTACAGATATATTTGTGTAATGAAAGAAAATGCATCATTACCTCAAGTAAAAGCAAAGCATTGCATGCAAGTGTCGTAGGGATTAATCTGTTTGCTTTTAGTATCTTCGGCTGACGTGGAAAATTTAAATTTTCTTAGGGCTTGAGTTTAGATTGTGTACATGGGGTAAAAATCTGAAAGTCAAAAGGGTTTTTGTGCTTGCATACTTCTTAAACACCACACATTGGTCCTTTCATTTTTGCACTACACATTTTATTTTGAAATAATAGCATAAAGTGGTCCCTGTTTTGGATGTTGCATTTAGTCAGTCACAGTTACACTTTAGGGGTTGTGAATTAGCTCATATACATTTTTAAGCTTCAATAGAGGATTAATAGAGGGTGAATGGTAAGATTCAATTTATTTGCATATATAATCATAGTTATTAACACAATGCTGATGACTTCCAGGCCTAAGTGAGGATATTCTGTAGTAAGGTAACCTGGGCTGGGGATCACATCTGGACAGCCAAACACTGCAGGCAAGTCTGTAAGCACATAAATGAAAGGTCAGCGCTGGCCCGGGAGGCAGTATTTAATGCTTGCGTCTAGCTCTCCTGGAAAATGTACAGGGGCATTCACATGGCACTATTCTTCACTGCTAATATTAAATTCATCTAGCGGAAATGAATGTGTGTCTGCAACCCCAAAACTAAATTATGTTAAGTTGGTTTAATTACCTTTTGTGAATTCTTAATGCATATATTTCACACACAAAAAAACCCTCTGCAGTCTGCATGTAAAGTGATTTCTGCCTTCCTCTTCTGATTGCGCTCGTGATTTCAAACTCCATCTTAAACTACATGCAGACATCCTCTTAAATATTCTGGGGCTAATTCCAATAAAGAACAGTTTTTATAGTGAAACAGTATATATAGATAAAGCAAGATCTCAGTTCAGCTAGAAATTAAACCTCAAAATACACTGTATTATAGTATTGATGCTTACTTTTCCTGTCAGCCGTAATGACAATCTTTTTAATTTCTGCAGACAGACGACAGACTACACTGACATTTGATAAAAACTGTTTAAACAATTCAGATCTGTATCAGCTTATGAAAGAAAATTATTATTCATGTGGAAATAGCTGTGCCCTGACGAAATTATAGATAAAGAGTTTTCAATCAAGTCTCAATGATGAAACCCACCCAATATCTCTTGAATGCAGTAATAGCATGACATATGGAATTGCTACAAAAGTGGACTCTTGTCAAGAAAGCAAGAAAAAAGAGCAGGATACATTAGTTATTTAAATATAAATATTTTAAATCCAATGTAAATGGCAAAACTATGTACAACTACAGCTACTAATGTTTTCTGATTTGTTTGCATGTTTTTGTCTGGTCTGTTGATCAATGTTTTACATCAAATACTAGATGATCTGTGTTCATCACTGTCTGTTTACATCTTTTGTTTTCCACTTGGCAGATACTGGTGGTCTTGCTATGAAAAATTGCCAAAAAACGGATTTCCAGCAATTTACTTCATATATTATATAGAATTTCACATAAATTGGGAAAAGGATTTTTTTTTCACATGGCCTGCCAGTGTGTCAATTGAAAACCAAGGTGACCACTTAAAATAGTGGTAATGGTATGTACATAACAACAACAATAATTTGCAACTTCATCTGCAATATTGCAAGAAATGTTGCCCACTGAATTATGTTAGGCAAATTGCCTACTATAAATAATTGCCAAGGACAAACCAAATCCACCCACCAACCCACCCACACGCACACACATCCGCTCACGCACAGGGTATCTATACAGTATAGGTACCTACTGCTTTGTATCTTATCACAACATACAATTATATAATTTTAAAAAACTGGTAACATTTTTTTGTTAATTTTGAAAGTTTATTATGAAAGCATATTACAACTCTATAGCAAATTCATAAAAAAGCTAAGTATGCTTTTTGTGAAAAACCAAATGACCAAATGGAATTTTAGCTATTTCATTGTGTTCTGTTTTAATTGGGTTCATTTGCAGTTCTCAGAGCCAATATTAACAAAATGAACATTTTAACATTGGCCAGGAGTACCTCCTTTTCACAAGTACAAAATATTCCTGATAATTACAGAAAAATACCCCTAAAAGTTTTGTTCTACAGAAAAACATTTTTAAAATAAAAAACAGTAGTTTGCTAACTATCCCAGAGTCCAGATCATTAATATAGATTAGAAAAAGTACAGGCCCTAGTACTGATCCCTGTGGAACTCCACTAACAACCTCACTCCAGTTAGAAGCAACTCCTCTAATCGACACCCTCTGTTTCCTATACATCAACCAGTTCATAATCCATCTACTTACATTACCCTGAGTGCCTACAGCTTCCAATTTGAGGATCAGTCTTTGGTGTGGAACCTTATCAAAAGCTTTCTGAAAATCTAAGTATATCATATCATATGCTTTCACATGATTTACAGCTGCAGTTGCATGTTCAAAAATCCCATGTTGACTATCTCCAAGAATATGGATTTCATTAAGATGCTCCTCTATTTTCTATCTAATAATTTTTTCTAACATTTATGTAATGTAATGCAATTTAAGTAATGCAGGTGAGACTGATTGATCTGTAATTTCCTGGCTCAGTTTTTCCCCTTTCTTGTGGATTGGTATGACATTTGCCATCTTCCAGTCAGTTGGCACATCCCCTGTTCTAAGTGTCATTTGGAATATTTGAGTTAGCGGCCTATAAATAATTTCCCTCATTTCTGTTGGAAATATACTATCTGGCCCAGGTGATTTGTTTGTTTTTAATTCTGCTAGTCCCTTTACTACCTCCTCCTCATTTATCCCAATCTCTCTTAGGGTTTGACTGGACTGATTGTTAACCTGTGGCATGTTATCAGTTTTTCTTTTTTTTAAAAAAAACCTCTGTAAAATACTCTTTTAGAAAATTTGCAGCATCTTATTCGTTTTCCAAGACTTTTATCTGTTTCATTTCCTCCTTCATTGACCTCATGCTGTTGTAGTATTGATAAAAAGCTCTTTGCATTAGTTTTAGCTCCAAGAGCTATGTTTCATTCTATTTCCCTCTTTGCTTTCCTGATCCCTTTCTTAAGATCTCTTTGCAGTTCAACATATTCTTTGTATTTTGTATCTCTTTTGTATGTGCTATACAACGCTTTCTTTTTCTTGATATTTTTTTGCATACTTCTATTAAACCATTTTGGCCAATGTTATTTGGTCCTCAGTTTGCTAAGTTTGGGTACAAATTTCTATGGAGCCTCAAGTAGTATATTCTTAAAATATAACCATCAATTTTCAACTGAATCTGATTCCAGTGTGCTCCAGTCTAACTTCAAGATGCCACCTCATACCTTCAATGTTTGATTTTCTAAAATTGTAGATCATTGTTTTAGACTTGGTCCTTGTTTTTTGAAAGTACGCCTCAAAGCTAACCATATTGTGATCACAGTCTATCTTGGTCATTTGAAAAAATCTCTCTCTGGTTGGTTCCCTGACAAATTAGAAAGCAGTCATTTACCATCTCAACCATTTCTATTTCTGCTTCTATAGTCCAAACTGGGCTTTCCCAGTCTATATATGCAGTCCTGATTACACTGTACAATGCAACATCTTTCTGAATATCTGAGCTGGGTGGTCTGTAACACACTCCTACCACTAATCCTCCGGATCTCTTGTTCAAAAGATTAACTCACAAAGATTAGTTTCTGTTACTGGGATCTAATTTGAGTTCTTCTGTTTTTGACATATAATGCTACCCCACCACCTCTTTGATTTTGCCTGTCTCTCCTAAACTGTGTGTATGCTTTCCACTTGTATCCATCCCCATCATTTTCTGTAAGCCATGTTTCTCTCACTCCTACAACATCATAGTCACACACCAGCACTGTGGCTTCTAGGTCTAACATCTTGTTTCATATACTCCTGGCATTGAGGTACAAACATTTCAGGACTTTCCTTCTAGCAGTTACCTTTTGTTTTCTTTCCTTAGTGGAACATCTCCCATTGTCAGAGCTCCCTGCCCCACTGGTCCCTAGTTTAAAAGATTCTCAATTACTCTACACATACGCGCTCCCAATGCATTAGCCCCCCTTCTGTTTAGATGTAGACCATCCAGTTTGTACAGGTCCCATCTATCCCAGAAGAAAGACCAATGCTCCATAAATCTAAAACTCTCTTCACTACACCAAGATTTCAAACGTGTTAAACTTTCTAATCTCAGCCTGTCTCCCTGGCCTGGCACGTGGTATTTCAGAGAAAACTACCATGGAGGTTCTGCTCTTTAGTTTCATTCCTAACTCTTTAAATTTGTCTTGCAGAACCTCTGCCCTTCCTTTTCCTATATCATTGGTTCCAATGTGGACCATGACCAGTGGATTCCCCCCGGCTTTGGCCAGTAGCATGTCTACTAGTTTAGGGAGATCTGCAACCTGAGCACCAGGCAGACAAGATACCATGTGGGTCTCCTTATCACTAGAACACACTGTGTGATAATCTCAGATAATCAAGTCTCCTACTATAACTACCTCCCTGTTCTCGGGGGGAGTGGCCTCCCATCACCCCCTGAGCTGTCACTGTCCAACTCAGTGTCCAGCAGTTGCAACCTGTTGGGCATTTCTAGCTCTTGGGATGTCTCTAAGGGTTGTGTGCACCCTTTTCTGTGGTTACGATCTACTGTAACCCAGCAGCTCTGTACACTTTCCTGCTGTAAGGTCTCAACTCTCCTAGGTTTTGGCGTGCACACCATCTCTGATTGACCAATTCTTCTATATCACTAATACAGAGCAGATCAACAAGCTGAGCCTCAAGATCATGGACCTTGATCTTTAGGATTTCAACATGCTGACAATGTTCACAAATGAAATCTTCTTGGATGAGTTAATCTAGGAAGGCAATCATTCTGCAAACCTGACACTGTAGTGGCAACATGCTTCTAATTTTTGCATGTTTTTAGTTATTATAATTTTTTTGTCTCTTGGTTTCTGTCCCCTGATCAACTGCTTGACTTTTTTGTCACTGAGAAACGGCACAGCTGTGTCTCAACAACAGCTTTAAGTAATTTTTTGTTTGTCTACCTGCCCCCAATTCACACCTAACTGTCTCCAACTGGATCCACCTGGCACATCTCACTTAACTGAAATCCTGCTACTCCTAGACTTTCCTTCAACGTGTTTACTTTCACCAACTGTACAGAATTTACTTAAATTAAGGCAAACTACAGACAAGATTAACTTGCTAAACAATGATGATAAAGGAGACAACTAAGCTTCAGGAACACCACTGATGAAGAGGGAGAAATGGATCGGTAAGAAGAGCCCATGGGATTGAAATGTATTGGGGAGGTGGAGTGACAAATTTTAATCAGCTTGACAGATGGGCAAGTAATCAGGATAATACAGGTCACCCCAAAATCAAGAGATCAGATTTTACCAATTAATATTGATTGATTACCAGTGTCAAAGGTATCTCCTCAAAAGACCATCTCTGATTGCAGCTGTAATGGTTGATTCTTTTTATAACTGAGGATGCAGTTCACATCCTTTAATAAATACTTCTTAACTTTGAAGGCAGTATCTGGAAAGGTGTAAGAGTGAGTGGATAATGGCTTTGGCCAAAATAATGAGAAAAAGACATGTTAGAATAGTAGTATAAGTGCGGGGCATTTTTCAACTACATGACAATGAGATAAAAATGAAAGCCATCACTGCATAGAATGTCTTTGTCAGGATACTTCACTATTTCATTTTTAATTAAATAAAATGGATTTTAATTGATTAATTTGCCATTAGGAGCAACATCATAAATGTTTTTGTTATTCCATCCAATCAAAAAGAGAATGAAAGGTTTGTGGTGTTAGCTGGGAGTTCTGTTTGTGTGTGTGTGTTTGTGCGTGGGTGTGTATTTGTTTATTTAGTTAATTTAGTCCAAATTGATTTAAAAGAAGAGAAGTCTTGAGCCTTAATAGATGTGTGGGCATAACCGAACCTGAAGACTTCCCTGGACGTTCGCTCAAATGGTATAAAAATGCAATGTTAGTAGCTGAGGGGCAATGGTGTAGTTCTTGTAGGTTAATGTACCTTTCCATTATTTTCATTTGGAAGTACTAAGACCTTGATTTATATTCATTAATGTTTAACAATAGGTTTTTGTTTGATTTTACTAACTTACTAAGTCCCCTTCCCTTATCTGTTCGTTTCTCCCTAACCAATCCTAATGGAATCCAAAATCACCCAATGTAGCAAAATTTTACATTCTTATAGAAGACAATAGCAAGGCAGATTCCTAATAGCAACACCAGGGGCTACATTTTATTTAATAAAATGCAGTATTGAAGTGGGATATGTGGTTGCAGACCTTAACGCTAAAGCTGTAGGTGCAGAAGAGTCAAGACAGTTCTTTAGTTGTATCCAACAGAGTAATGTGAAATTCGTATTCCTGCTATGATAAGGAAAAGGTCATACCTCCCCAATTGTGATAAGATGCTGTCTGGCTTTCTTTGTAAAATGTTTAAAAAAATGTAATACATGTACAGCTATTGTTATGTGCAAATACAAACAGCTTTTGTTTGGTTCAAAATAAACAGGCAGTCTGAATTACACTGGACCATGAAGAATGTATACCTGCTCAGTAATTTAATCTCCCCTTGTTGAGGAATAAAGTGCTTCTTTCTGCTGCAGAAGGAAGGCTGTCAAGACTAGGATAGTAATTCAATGCTTCCCTAATTAACAAGTAAACAATTTGGAAAGGCATTCAAAGTTATCATTGAAATTCCATTGGGTTTGTTTTAGTTCTTTAATTAGTGGAATGACTGATAAACCCAATTTAAATGGCTCAGGTGATGATTTTGCTGCCCTTATTTGATGTTATTAAGATTTAAGATTAGATTTCCCTTTGGCCAAATATGATAGTTTATTATTATTTGGATGAACGATGGGTGGATGATACTACAATACTTCTCTGAAAAAAGTTAATTTTGTAGGTGTATATCATTGTCAGGAATAACCAACTAAATCAGAAAAATGAAAAAGCGGGGCTGAGGCTGGGGAATACAATGATATGACTGTAATTGCTGTTCAGTTTAAAAATAGCTTGTGACAGAATTTCAAGTTTGTTGCAGCAGATAGTTTTCTTCTGTTGCATGTTTTATATCATGACCAGCAGAGCATTTGCAAGAGTGTCCAAGAATCCACTTGCAAACTGAATAAGCCTCTAATAAATTATACAATGTAGCAAAATGAGTCCACTGACCACAATCAGTCCCACCACACCCAGGGAGTGAGCTTTGTCTGCATAATAAAAGATGGGGGTGGCTATTTTCATACTTCATAAAGTAAGATACAAATGGAGATACAAGTAAACCTGAAGCAGATACAAGTAAACAATAGTCAAATGGAGCAGTAAGAAGACTGATTTTATAAAACTGTTTCAATTAAACACAATTGTCATTATGTCCCTGTGTTAGAAGAATGCAAATGATGTATGCGTTGTACAACCAACTAATTTCCCACCTGCTGTTTGAATGATAGTAGGATTCAGCAACTGGTTTCAGAGAAATTCATTATTCGATTAACCTTTTATCACACAACCTTGAATTAAATTTTGAAATTTCCTCTTGCTGTTCTTTCAATCATTGTATTCACACACTGTAAAGGATAAACTCATTTTAAATAGTGTATGATGAGGCAAGGACAATGGAGAGTCTATTAACTTGGAGTCTTCTCTCATTTGTTGAGATGAACAAAACATCTGGATAAATACAAAGTATTAATGTGAATTGAATCTTTAAACAGGACTGACAAGATACTGTATGTACAGCCACTGCTGGGATAATATAGATGAGATTTAATACACAGCGTGCTTTATTGAAATAGAAATGTTTTTGATTTCGTCTTTAATTGGAATTCTTCAGTTTAATATTTAAAATTAATATACTTTTCAATATTTTTGAAAACAGTCAAATGAAAAAATCAACTTCATTATACATATCTCTTTTACCAGAAGACTAGTTTATACGTACAGTATCGCACTGTAAAGCACTCTCTCGTGCCCCTTAAAGAAAGGATGCCTTTGAGGACAGTAAATATAGTGTATATCTAAATGTCTATATAGAAAAGCCAGGTGCTCTAGTGCCTGAGGATATAGAAATGCATGAAAACTATTTAAAGTCAACAGCCCCACAGTGTAATACGTTTAGCTAATATTCATTACTCCTTTAAAATTATACTGGACAGCTGTTAAATAAGATAAAATATTGTAAGTAAAAATGATGAAGGACCAACAGTGAAAAGGTTAAAGTAGATAAACAAAGTGAAGTGATTTGGAAAGAAGCGGAAATTGTATAATCATATGAGAATCACTGATCCCTGACCCTGATTTGCACGCCTTTTTATTTGTCCATGAGTGAACGTGAGGATTATAAACTTTTTACACTGAACACATTACTTTCACAAGTAAACCCAATCAATAATGTGCCCTGCTACTCTGCAGTGCTGTGACAAAGAGGCTAATAATGCTGTAAGGGTAGTATTCATTATTGAAGTGAAAATGGAGAGCTCATTTAAGGAAAAAGTTTGTATCAGTCTTTACTTAAGCATTTCCCATATGAGATGGCTTGGGGCTGATGCTGTATTTCTCCAGAATAAACTGAATTGCCATCAACAGCTTTGGGATTTAATAGATTTTAATTAGTTGTGGAAAAGGCCAAACACTTTCCTCCTCAGGGGTCCTCTCAATTGCTATGGAGAGTGGGTAATACCATGGATTTGTTAGATAAAGGTAATTATTTAGAATTATCCAGAAATCAATTATTGGGGGGAAAAAAACATGACAGCAGGTGTGTTTAAAGATCACCTGTAAACTCACTAGAATATTTGTCAATTCTAGCTACTGAACACTATGAATACAAGCATATCCTATTATACTTTACTGTTTTAAATACTAGTTACTCTGAGTATAAACAAACCCATAGGCGGTTCTTTATCTAATAGCTGCCTGTTAATATAAAGTTGGATATGTCTATTTAAAATTGTCTGGTGTGCTAATTTTCTTTCTTTAATAATAGGAATACAAATATTGCCTTAACAATATGGGTTTTTGCACAAATTTTCTATTTATTGTACACCTCCGTCAACATATAGGATACAGAATCCAATTCAGGGATATACTGTATACAGTCTGGAAAGCATGTCCCCAGTTATGAGGAGCTGCAATCATCTGGGATTTCCGATTCAAGATCCACTATTATCTTTGCCCTTTACTAGGTGCCAATATCTTGTCATAGTGTAATCTCAGTATTTAATGAATCGGGTAAATCAAATAAATGCATGAACTTGTGTAAACAAAGTGTGACACGTGGCGGAGAATGCGGGTATAGGATGCATTGTCTAGGAAATTATGTGCCCTGGCAAGACCGCATGAACAAAAAAACTACAAAAAAGAGAGAAAAGAACAAATACCAATCGCCACACAGTGAGCACCCATCAGACACTCATCTAAACAAAAATCATTATTGAGTTAAAAATGTCCCATTTGTTACTGTATATTTTTTTGTATTTTTATAAAAGCAAAAAGCAAGCAAACAAGAAAGGGGGAAAAGCAACTTCAAAGCCTCAAACAGCATTTGAATCTGAATCAGTGACAGAATATTGATATACAAACCATTATAATTATAAAGGATGCATTAATATCAGTTGTGATATGATATAGAAAAAACAGCATGTACTTTGTGGCCAATGCTTCTGCCTAGCCCAGGAGGGTAATTTATAATGAGAAGCAAAGCTCAAACTGAAAAATGCACGGTCTTTTATTAAACAAAATAATTAAAGCCAGAAATAAACAGTTGTTTTTTTCCATCCACTGGGAGCACAAATTGCTGTGTTTTCCATGCCGCTGGTCTCAGCGCTGCCTATCAGAGATGTAACACACTCACCAAGGATGTTCAGCCTGATCTACTGAGAGTCCGTGGCTGTGGCTTTTAGGCAGCAATGCCTGTCCTTGGTGATTCATTGACTGATAGGTCAGCCAATCAGGAATGCCATTCCTAGCCTCCCAATGCCAGTCAATCAGTTAATTTTAACTCCACTAGACTGACATCTCTTTGTATCAGTGACACTTTAACAAAGTCAGACAAGTCATTGCTCCATGGTTTGCATTTCAGTCCTACATTTTGTGTGGAACAGTGCCCATCAACTCAATGCAGAAAAATAAGCTCTCGGCCATGACCGTATCTAATTTCACTTGATCCTCTACACCACAGTGCTTTTAAGTCTTAAAAGGTAAATATTCACAGGACCTACTTAACTAGGACACAAGAAGTCACAAGAAACTTAATAAATGAATATGTAGTACTTTGAACAAGTATTACAGTGAGGGAAAAAAGTATTTGATCCCCTGCTGATTTTGTACATTTGCCCACTGACAAAGAAATGATCAGTCTATAATTTTAATGGTAGGTGTATTTTAACAGTGAGAGACAGAATAACAACAAAAAAATCCAGAAAAACACATTTCAAAAAAGTTATAAATTGATTTGCATGTTAATGAGGGAAATAAGTATTTGATCCCTTCGACTTAGTACTTGGTGGCAAAACCCTTGTTGGCAATCACAGAGGTCAGACGTTTCTTGTAGTTGGCCACCAGGTTTGCACACATCTCAGGAGGGATTTTGTCCCACTCCTCTTTGCAGATCCTCTCCAAGTCAGGAAGGTTTCGAGGCTGACATTTGGCAACTCGAACCTTCAGCTCCCTCCACAGATTTTCTATGGGATTAAGGTCTGGAGACTGGCTAGGCCACTCCAGGACCTTAATGTGCTTCTTCTTGAGCCACTCCTTTGTTGCCTTGGCTGTGTGTTTTGGGTCATTGTCATGCTGGAATACCCATCCACGACCCATTTTCAATACCTTGGTTGAGGGAAGGAGGTTCTCACACAAGATTTGACGGTACATGGCCCCGTCCATCGTCCCTTTGATGCGGTGCAGTTGTCCTGTCCCCTTAGCAGAAAAACACCCCCAAAGCATGTTTCCACCTCCATGTTTGACGGTGGGGATGGTGTTCTTGGGGTCATTCCTCCTCCTCCAAACACGGCGATTTGAGTTGATGCCAAAGAGCTTGATTTTGGTCTCATCTGACCACAACACTTTCACCCAGTTCTCCTCTGAATCATTCAGATGTTCATTGGAAAACTTCAGACAGGCCTGTACATGTGCTTTCTTGAGCAGGGGGACCTTGCGGGCGCTGCAGGATTTCAGTCCTTCACGGCGTAGTGTGTTACCAATTGTTTTCTTGGTGACTATGGTCCCAGCTGCCTTGAGATCATTAACAAGATCCCCCCGTGTAGTTCAGGGCTGATTCCTCACCGTTCTCATGATCATTGAAACTCCATGAGGTGAGATCTTGCATGGAGCTCCAGACCGATGGAGACTGACAGTTATTTTGTGTTTCTTCCATTTGCGAATAATCGCACCAACTGGTGTCACCTTCTCACCAAGCTGCTTGGCGATGGTCTTGTAGCCCATTCCAGCCTTGTGTAGGTCTACAATCTTGTCGCTGACATCCTTGGACAGCTCTTTGGTCTTGGCCATGGTAGAGAGTTTGGATTCTGATTGATTGATTGCATCTGTGGACAGGTGTCTTTTATACAGGTAACAAGCTGAGATTAGGAGCACTCCCTTTAAGAGAGTCTAATCTGAGCTCGTTACCTGTATAAAAGACACCTGGGAGCCAGAAATCTTGCTGATTGATAGGGGATCAAATACTTATTTCCCTCATTAACATGCAAATCAATTTATAACTTTTTTGAAATGCGTTTTTCTGGATTTTTTTGTTGTTATTCTGTCTCTCACTGTTAAAATACACCTACCATTAAAATTATAGACTGATCATTTCTTTGTCAGTGGGCAAACGTACAAAATCAGCAGGGGATCAAATACTTTTTTCCCTCACTGTATATCCTACAGTTATTATTTGTTGTATTTATACAGTCAGGAATTCCATGTTTTTTTTAATTCATTCAAGATACCCAATAGAATGAGTGTAGAATTTTTAAATATTAAACCATTTAAGAACCTTGAAAATAAATGTATATGATATTTATTTTTTTAAAGCCTGCCTTTCAGTTTGACTTTTTTTCCTAATCAATAAATGAGAACATCCATCCGTCATCACATTCAAAAGTATTTTGTAATGTATTTTATTTCTTCTTTTTCCTTAATTTATATGCATAGATGGCAGGTCCATCATATTATAAATCACCACTGTAATCTGAACTTCTATTATTAGTTTATCTCATTTATCATGACAGTTGCCCGATGAGAAGTCCTTATCTGTCTTTGACATCCATTTTGATAGCTTATCTCAGTTTGGTTGCCCTGTCGTGTCAAACCTTATTTATATGTTATTTCCCGAAATGTAGAAGTAATTCTACACTTTGCTTTGCTGTCCTATGGCCCAACAAACAGCCTAATATAGCTTTTTATCTGGCGAATTGAGACTGACCCATGTTTTTCAGGTATATCATATTCTCACAGCACTCTTCAAGAGAAATGGCTAAATAACAGTGTAGAAGCCCTTGGAGGTGCGGTTACCTTAAAAAACAGTCATTTGTTCAGAGGAAACTGAGGGTGTGCTTAAATATCTTTTACAGAGCAAATCCATTTTGATTTGTTCAGCAGGGAACTAACACAGGAAACGATTGATTTGTGGGGGAAAAAAAAGCAGTCCTGGAAAAAACTGGCTCTTTCTTCAATAATCCATATTGGGATACCTAGTTTTTGCTTGAAAACCTTCAATATCTCTTGCCACCAACAGATGTTTGTCTCCCGGAACAAGGTAATCAATACCCAAGGCATGGTAACAGAGGTCGGAGATCTGGTTTTGAAGAAGACACTGTTGGTTGCTTTAAAACCAAATAATGGGACGTGCTCGATTTACTATATGTATCCTAAGAGAGAAGGATTAGTAAGTCTAGCCACAGAATTTTATTTGCTTTTTGTTATATTTACACTCCAAAATTACAACTTTAAACTGAGGAGCACAACTGTCTTTCTTGTTTCTTTGTTCAGTAAACAAACTCAGAGTTAAAAATCTTAAAAGAAAATTGACCAACAGATGTATATTTTTATTTTCAGACTGGGTTTTATTATTCCCAGAATACATATGAAAGAACAAAATGACCAGAAGAAGAAGACCAGTTAAAACAGTATTTACTGCATCTACAAGGTCAAATGTAAATGACTTACTTTAAATATGGAGAGCACTTTAGGTTGAGTTACTTGTCCATAAGATGCACTATAAATGTAAGATGGAAAAAAGTTAAAGCCCACTTGGGAGAAATGTCTGTTCTGCAGAACTAGAGAGAGCTTTGCCCTCTGGATGTTCTTTCGTTTTTTCCACTCTAGAAGTTGCTACTGGTCTCTTCTCTATCTCCTTAACAATACTGGCATGTCAGCAAATGTCAGGTCACTAAAACTAAGTACATTTTTCTGTTCGATCATTTTTAATAGGGTTAACTTGGCAGTTTTTGTTTTTTTTCTTCCACATTTGTAGTATAGATGTATGTTTGTTTTTTATGTTGTTAAAAAAGCCAAAAAGCGAACGTAGTAAGAAAACAAATTCCAAATCATATTTTTGTTTGCTTGGTTGTTTTTAATTTTACTGGAGCTTGACTGTGATTTATTCTTTCACTTTTAAAATGCCGCAAAACACAGAAGCGTGAGAGGAATAAAAGATAGGGCTGAGTGAGCCACAAAACAAAGCCCTGCAAATGCAAATGGTGTGTGTGCATTGGAGAATGGACACAAAAGACACAAAAGCTTTCGAAATGCCAGATTTAGACAGTGTGTAAAATACTCATCTTCTTTATGTTCATGCTCATAAAAAACATATCCTCAGAAAACATGCCGTGTTGCTGGGTCTAAAGGGTAAACTAAGCAAACATCATGTTTCTCAATGGGATTGCATTAGCTCGGTCACATTGATCCTACAATGTGGAAATAACTGTGGTTCAGTGCCAACAGCTTAACAGATGAAGCTCAATCAATCTTTCCCAACACATCCATGTCATAATGAGTAAGTCAATGTGTAGATTAAAAAGTGGAGAGAAGATGGGACTTTCAACTATGAACTAATGGTGGCCACAGAAAAAACTGAGACACAAACAAAGGAGAAATCACCTGAGAGGCTGTCAGCAATGGGACATTAATAATTAGTGTGAGGTCAGGAGTGTGTTTCTTTTCCTTTTTTACCTTTTGTATTGTATTGCCTCGCTTCTGAAGTCTGCATTTAGATTTCTGGTGGGGGGTTGCTAGTTTATTTTTAGGATTTTAGGACCTAGGTCAGTACCTGCTTGGGGGACATATACGGGTAGTGTTGAGGTTACCCATCCTCAATAAACTTTGGGGTGGAGTAGTTGGATATTTAAGGGACTGAGTGTCACTACCACCCGTGACAATATGACAAGATATTCATTATAAACCATTTTTCAACATGGAGCAAATTTCCACACTCTGCTACTGCTGTTTTTGCAAGAACGAAAATAAATAGTCTTCGCAAAACCAACTGTCAAAGTCTGAAAATATAAAACAAGAGACAATGTCATATCAGACCTGCATGACTTTTCTTGTCACTCCAAGCTCCATGTCAAGAGATAAGATCCTATCATGCAGCCAATTTATTCTACATGAAATATGAGCTGTACACCAGAATCTCATTCCTACAGATACCCATTATCAGAACATGCAGGTCACTTGTGCAGTAATCTTATCTGTCAAGATAAGGAAACTGTGGTGCCTTCTTTTATTTTCTGATTGCCGATATGGCTTAACTACTTCAGAACAAGTATTTCTAGATCCTAGTCAAATTCAGAATTACTTTCTTAAATGCCCTTCTTGTAAGGATGGTGATTTTTATTATTAAAAGCAGATGCAATAAACCTTTGAGTATTGTTTGATTGAAGCTGATCTTTGGCCACAGTGTTACAGGATACATTATATGATCATTCAAACTCGGTAAAGCCTCCTCCTCAGATATAATAATATGAAAGGACAGTTGTTTTTTCCACCAGAATATTTTGACATGTGTGTCGTATTATTCTGAAACTTTACTCTGGATAATTTGTGACTGATAAGTCACTTACTTTACTAAAGAGCATATTAGGTCAAATGTATATATAAAAGCAATAGAATTATCAATATTTTTTATTTTCATCTGCCAAAGCTAAGAAGAATTGACAGTAGCAGATGGTCTATGAAGTAATTTTAACACTTCACTAATTGTTTTTGCAACCAAATCAAATAATTAAATTAAAAAGGTGACGCATTTACAAAAAGGCTAAGTTGGTGCTAAATGCATTTTAACAACTAAAACTAAAACCTGTATTCAAAATATACACTTTCCATATGTTTCATTAACATGAGTTTATATCGGATTTTTTAAATGGCTTCTTGCCAATGTTAATTTAACCCTTAAATATTGATTGATATCTAAGATGTGCTTAGATAAACATAAAGTATAAGTTACTCATAGTGTAGTCCAATTTCCACAATTGAAACCATTATCTATATCTTGTTTCAGTATTTTATAATTGACCTTTATTGTATTTTAGACTTAGCCTGAGATTAAATCCATAATGTACCCACCTGCTTATAAGCAAATTCCAAAATTTACTTTGTAGCACCTTTTGCTTTAGTTGAAAACTCCTATCTGGTATGATATAATCTCTGCTTTCTTTATCACTACTGAGACAAAGAGATTTTTTGTTTACCAATCAAACATCCTGTCAGTTTTGTTTCTGATTTTAAAAAACATTCAATAAAGGGTTAATATCTTGGAGTAAATGTATACAATAACAGTTACATCCCAAATATTCAGTATAAATTAATTCAAATTGATGATTAGTTACCTCCTAAAGAAAAATATAAACCTGAAAGAACAATAATATACATGAAACCTTTAAGGGTTCTACGCTCCGTAATGAATAATGCTATACTATACTAGCAATAATAGCAATCACTTTTTATAAAAACAAAGTACAAATATAACACTGAAATCCATTCTGTAAGAAGTTTACCCAGCCCCACAGGAACAGGTATTCCTTGCAGTGAAGACAAATTTAAAATTGTTTGTGTACACAAGGAGACACATTACACATGGTATTTGCCAATACAGCTTATTAGGAGTACATTGATTTTTGTATTTTCTTTAAACAAAACTGTAAAATCTCAAATCAATTTCAAATAATTACGTTCTTTCTTGAGGCAGTCTCTTTCCTTATTTATTCAAATGGGTCAGGATATTAGAATTTGTTATTGCATTTGGTACATGATTTCCTGTTAATGCAGTTCAATAGGTACTGTAATTGTTTGCTCCCAGGCAACAGCAGAAGCAGAACACAAGAGACGGGTCAGCTGAGCGAACAATTAGAACTATTGCATAAAGCAATAAGTGCACAGGATGCAACCTGGACATTAGAGTCTGCCCTTCTGTAAGTATGTCTTTATTTACATAACGGAGAACAGGTTTCGAATGGGGCCTGGGAATAACCAGACAAATGTTTATCATGATCAAAATGTTCCGAAAACGGATGTGTTTTGCTAACTTCTTCTGGCCTAGACATCTTGGTGTGTACCAGGGAGGAGAATGTTACCCACTGACCATAAAAACCCAGCTGTCATTTAAGCTTGAGGCACAAATTCTAATGAGAAATAGAACATGCTAAGGCTTTATTCCTCTTGGGTTTTGGACCAATTGCCGATTTTCAGGACATTGGGCAAGTTTTACAAAGCATCACAAATGCCCACACACTTGACAAATTAATGAGCTGTTATGGCCAAGTCGAGTGTGGATGTCATTAGCAAATGTATGCATCGGTGGGCAAATGCATGATGAGAATCTAAACATTAGACTGCAACTCGCCCACAACTTCACCTAATAATTCAATCTAATGTTAAAATAGATGATCGTTTTAGGAAAGCGATTAAATGTATAAAAAACACTCCACAGTTCATCTTTCAAGACGTTTGTGTCACAGCTGCCTAGTGAGACTTGGATTTAACATTTGTGACATATAAGGCCCTGACCTGCTTTGATCGTTGTCTAAATGATTCATCTTTTGTTTGAGAATGCTCTTTTAGGTCCAAAGATAAAGGGCTTATATTCCTTCAAACTTTCCAAACTGTCTGGTGGAGAACGCCTTCTTTGGATTCTGATTAAAAAAATCGCAAACAAGGCAAAGCAGAATCACAATGTCACTCACAACAATATAAAATTCAGCTGTTTTCCATTCCGCGAGAGATCTGTCCAGTATCAATCGCTGTCACACTGAAACAAGGGCAACACACTTCAAACACCAAACACCTCTGCCTTTGGTCACAAGCAATACACACTGAAAAAGCATGATGAAAAAAGGTCCTTTTAATTTGAAAGCATACTGTAGTTATATTTAATATATCATTCTTATTAATGTCACGTATTCCTGCCTGCAACAAGTCACAAGCAATGGAACATTACTTTCAGCTACCTTTTATGTATTTGGCTCCTGAATATATTTTGAATAATTCCCCTTTTTGTATCTGTTACAGCATCACACTCTGATGAGCCTTGATTAGCATGCATAAGATCAATGATATTGCATACACATGAAAGACAAACATGGCATTTCTGTAATGACAGCAGAACATTCAAAATGTTTAAGCCCAGCTATAAAATGTCTTTAATCTAAGTGGTAGTTCAGCTGTAGGTCTTTTGTCCAGCTTGGAGATCCTGTAGTATTGAAAAATATATATAGTTGCAGGTGCATCTGCTATTTTTTGTAATTAAGCACAAACAAATTATATTTTTCGGGAACTTGGTTAATTAAATGTGATTGGATATGTAACAACAGGCCAACTGAGTGCATGAATATAAAGATGGTGTTTGCATGAGTGGAAGTCAGTGAATCTGAAATATCGTTTGCAAAGCTTTTAAACATGCTCATCAGTACACACAACACAATTACATCTCACTGAGGCAGAATTTATCGCAAGAGATTATTTGTCTCGCTTATGGCTTTATCTTTTTATCTTAAATAAAGTATTAATTGTTTTGTTTATTCCCCACAGAATCTTTGGTGAATTCTAATCAAGGTCTCCCTAATTACAGTGTATTAATGTAGTAGGTACTCAGTAACTACAGCTTAGTTACTCACAAGAACAGTGTAATTATGCATTTGTTAACATGTACTTAATGTGTAAAAAGTGGGCCATGCCTGGTATAGCTTCAAAGGCACACAAATGTATAATTACATATACCATTACACATTTTTACACATTTAGTACAAGCTCACAAATGCATAATTACACTGTTCTTATGAGTAACTAAGATGTAATTACTGAGAACCTACTATGTTAACACACGGTAACTAGAGAGACATATTGTAAAGTGTTACCATGATATCGAAATTCAAAACAAATGATTAACCAATGTTCAATGTATAAACTAAATATGGGAAACGATCAGAACAATCCCAGCAAGCAGAGGTGTGGATTCATTAGCTGCTGCATGTTCACAAAGTATTGCCAGTGTGTGTAATTTGCACCACAGCAGGAAAATCTGTCTGTAGCCCAATGAACATACTATATTTTATTTCCCACACAACACTATTTGAATTCCTGTGAATAGTACAGTCGTGGCTTCTTCCTGTTATTTTCTAAAAAGTCAGACGACTTAAGCAAATGTTTTAAAAAATATTGCGAACTGATGAGAAAGAAACATCAATTTGATTTTTTTTTTTTCTGTTTCAGCCTTCAATCGTGCAGGAAAATATGCATGTAATCTGTATTAAAGGATTATTTTCCTTTGTATCAAGTCCCTTATGAAATGAAGTCTTTTGTCTGTTTGACTACATACTCAGTGAGCTTGCTCTAACAAATGTAAATTCAGTGCTTTAAACCAAGCAGCTGCTATGCTTGACAGCCTTACAGCACTAATGATGCTATGATGTGTTCATTCTTAAACAGGCTTTAGGCTCCTAGTGTTTGTTTCTATGAAGCTAATTTCAATTGTAAGATTTTTTTGGTGTCCCAAAAGTCACTTCAATGTTTTTGAAATCCAATTTCTATACCTATTCATCATGTTCTAATTGGTTTTTAATTTGGCCAATTTGCTTTCCTTCATTTCTAGGTTCAACACATCCAGCCTCCATTTTGAAATTTAAAGCATCAGCATTGGCGTATATAGATGTACACATATGCTTTGTCAATTAAACGAGGGGTGTTTACGGGGGAATGAACATACAACATTGTAACCTTAAATATAACCTTCATAGCAGAAAAATTCTAGATCGTTCTTAGCAAATCCAATATGACTATTGATTCAGTTTAAAAAAATGAATCGCACTGCAAAATAACTAACACCCACTGGTTAAAGTACTTCATCCAATTACTTTTCTAGGCTGCAGCACAACATGTCTACATTTTCCGACAGCATGATGCAACATCTGCATTACAAAATGTAGGAATACATAATACAGACTTAAGTGAAAATATAAAGAAGCAGAGGTTTTCAGCTTATCTCTATGCCTTTCTTCTTTTGTAATTTCTTATATCCTTTATCTCTCACACAGTGATGAAACTCTCAAAGAAACCAAATATATGTGCTATGCATGTGATTAAAATTAAGACATTAGGTTGAATGTTAATTAGTTAAAGTCTGTTATTTATGGCATCGATATGTTCTTGATTACAGGGAGGTGTAGATGAAATTCCAGATAGTCAAATACTTTGATCTTGTTTTGTAAAACTGCAGTTAGCTTTTCAAGAGATGTATGTTCTGTCATTAGCTTAAACTAGTGAGTGAAGGAAGCATTTGTCCTATTTTTACAGTTCATTAGCACAACTTTATTTTTTTTGGTATCGTGATGGAGAGAAGGAAAAGCTGTGGATATTAGAAAAATTAATCAAGTTATGAGAGATACTCAATTAAGCAAGCAACAGGGGAGAGTTACTATTACCCAAGATGATAGATAACCACTCCAGAATGTAGCGCTAGACCTGCTGCATTGGTTGATTGAACCAAGAGGCACGAAAGTATCTGTCTGTCTCAATGTCTGTGCTCCGTAGATCTCAAAATCTGATAGGCACATAGCAGATCGCTTTTGTTCAGCCTTGTGCACCGTTTGTGTTATTTTGTAATGAATAAGTTGTGTTTTGGAATTGCAAAGGATTAAACCAATTTTGGAAACATAGCGATTTTCCAAAAGATAGTGTCTGAATTGATTTGAAGATCCCTAACCCATTTATCTGTTCAGACACAAATCTTTTTCATCTCTGATGGGACATTCTTTGTTCCTGTGATTTACAATACCACTTCAGTCAGGGTGGGGCATAGGTGTTGAGTGAATGTTCACTTTGGGATTCATTGCCTCCTTCAGCTGGAGATGTTGGAAGGAGGCCCACCCTGGATGATGAGAAGACCTATCCTGTTTTGGTTTTTCAAACAGTTTTGTAATGTTGGTTGGTTTACGAACACAACATTTTAAGGTTTAAAAAGTATTATTTTTCTCTAGCTCAAAACAAACACCACCCTGTGGCTGGTAACTTTAATTATCATTTTATTTTTCACTTTTTTAACAACTCGCCCGATGGCTCCATGTTTTGGAAACAACGGCTTAAGGTGCGTACCCTTAGTTTCTGTTGCAGAGCAAATATGCAGAATCTTTGACATGCAAGCCATAGGTTGCCTACCCCTGTTGTAGACGTAAAGTAATTGTTGTGAAATGTTATGCCAAAACTCACTGGTGCATAGTCAAGACATAATGGGATGAATAGTGAGGATTTTTGCATGGAGAGAAGTACTAGTATTCCCTGATTGTAGGGCTGTAGAGCTGTGCCTTTTCTAAGCCAGGCCTGCTGGATTTAAAATTTGCCTTTTGTACTTTTAGTTTTTTTTTTTTAATTTGTCGTGGAACTAGCAAGATTTCTACAGTTATGGTTTTATGCGTCTTTACCTGTAAGTATTGACTAAGTAATGTGTATGAGATTTTCCCTGTTTGATATAAGCATCATCATATAAGCAACTTTTAACACAAAATAATGAAAAACTCCCTACATAATGACAGGTGTCAAACGTGTATGTGCTATTTCAGGGTTTCAGGATGTATCATGTCATAACTTCCTGGACCGTGGAGACACAGTCGAAAAATCCCAGAGGAACACAGACAGCAGCACTTTATATGAACTTTCTGAGCTTCATGCTGCCTATTTCTGTTACATTGCCTAGGAGGGAGGCAACCATTAGGCCTAGGCCTTAAGCTGTGGACCCCCAAGAGATTTATTCTCTCCTATAACTGTCTGCCATCTTAGAGGAGTTGTTGTTTATCTGATCTCCATGCCTAATGGTTTACTTTTGCATAATGTATAAATCACAATCTAGTGTTAAATAATCTGTGAAGTGCTCTGTGGCAACCTTGCGAAGGGCACGCCACCAAATAAAAATTGATTGATTGATTGATTGTCTCCTGTTTGTTTCTGCTGAAGTGAACTTGCCGCACTGTGATAAGGGCCATTAGCATGACAAAATCAAGAATGCCACAGCAGTGAAGACACAGTACAGTCACAAACTACGATATTACATGTCAGACAGTTAAATCTGTAATAAATACAGTGAGGAATTTTAAATCTGAATTGAATTTAAAACGCTCCCTCCTATTTGGTGTCTTATTAAATAATTAGCAAAGCTATATTAAATCTATTCCCCATTTCCCACAGCTCCTAATGCCGTTTCATATTACACATGCCAGGCATCACCCTTTCTGTCATGACAATTCATTAGCTATGCTTTTTGGAGACCAGCTGTAGTATTTGAGATGTGATTCACTTTGATTCTCACAATGTTATTTCATAAGCACAGGGGAGATAAGTGATTTGACGAGGTTATGTATTTACTGTCAGATATTATTAAGAGCAGGATGTGTGGTCAGCAGAGATAGTGAGCATATGTTTGTGTCACAAAACACTGCCCTCCTAAGGCTTGTGATTGAGTCAGGCCCGACAAGGACAAATTCTCCTTACTTGTCATTTTCTTTTCTGTTCACAGGCACAGATAAAGTGAAAATTCACAAAATGCTCCAAACTGCTGACATCAAAGGTCCATATCAAATTGGCTTATAAAATGAAGTTAAAACTACTAAAGGTTTGAGATTATGGCTGACTGAAGGAATAATTGTATTTCCTTTTCTCCTTTTCCCTTTCTTTTTCATCTTTTTCATATGCAACGCATGAAGGTTTATTTGGTCCCTGAAATCATGTAGACAAAATGATTTGTTTCCTTTATTTTCACATTCTCACTGAATAAATCCTTCTTATCACGCAGGGACAGTATAAATAAATCAAACTATTTTATTAAGTTTAATTATTGTACAGCATAATCTGGACAGTTTTGTTTTTGTTTTTTTTATTTTCACTAATAAATAAAGCTTCTTTCAAATTGAAAATGATATTCATGTCATCTTTAGTCATTAATCTGTTGAAGCCCATCCTCTTAATGTATTATAATATTCTTAGTTGCATCTCGAGATTAAGCCACGGCTACTATTCCAAATATGCTTTTATCAAGTTTTGGATTTGTAATTTGTGATTGTCAAGTGTGTTTTTATTTGCTCCAGGGCTTAATATAATGTCTGTGAGGAAAAGACAAAATCTTTTTTTTTCTCATCACAAAATAAAAGTGAAAAGCTTTTAAATGAAATAGAAAATATTGTTCAATTTGCAAGGAAAGAAAACACTTCAGCCTTAAAAAATGTGTCATGAATAAACACTGCATATTTTTAAATAACCTTAAAAGCTTCTTGGCTTCAAGTGCATTACTAAAACAACCACAAAATAATAAAGACAAAGTATTCCCCTTTGCACAGAGTGTTTACATAAAGGAATAAATAACTATTTTAGTTTGCTGTCCAAGGCTATTTTTCAATAACCGCTTTAGTAAGAGGAAGGTTTCACACTTCAGTTAATGTAAACATGCTCTAGTGGAATTGATGTATATGTAATTGAATTATATACAGTAGGAGACAAAGTTACTAAGCTTGAACAACCAATATAAATTGTGCCCCAATTGCCCCGATCACTGCCATTAAGATTGGACACATCTCTGAATGCCCTTAATTAATAGTTAATTTGTTTCTACTGAGGTAGCGGTGATTCTTCTTTGCTGTGATACACAAATTCCAACTCAAATAGATTCTTGTGAAAAGATCCCTGGGCCTAAACATTTCCCAGAGGTATCACAATAAATAAAATAAATCTCATTGTTATGACAGGTGCTGATTTACATGTACTGTTCTACCTTAAATATTGTGCTCTGAAAATTAAAACGGCTAATTACTTTCATTTTTCCAAAGTTATAATAATATGAATGTTTGTAATGTGAGTTAACAACTTACAAACTTGATTTCTGTCTGCAGTTTTTCTGAGAATGGAGGGAAGAAAAGATTGTATTATGGCCTAAGAATCCACATTGTTGTGGGGCAGAATGAACTGAGTCCGCCTGCTCTGTTTCTCCATCCTGACATCTGAGCAATGATAGCAATTAGGATAAAAAGGGCTGCTGGGCACTTCTTAATGACTTGGTGATAGTTTGCACCTCCATTCCTGACACTCAGAAATGACACCTCCTATTAAGAGGAAAAGTTAATCTCAGTTCGGCTCTTATTTTATCTGCACATTAGCTTTAAGGAATGAAGCGTATGACGTTGACCCAGTCTGACAAACGCTGGAGTAAAATGTATTTTGTAATGACTCGGCAAAGGTATTTAGTAACACTAATACTATTTTCTATAATCTGTACTTTGTCAGTAGTTATTTTTCACTTTACAGATACTTTGATTGCTATCTTCCATGCTATCCCTTACTCAAATTTAAAAAGTGCATATTTTGGGACAAGCATAATCAGGAACAAATTTGTAGGCTTCAAAAGTTCTCCCAAAAAACAAGGACGCTAAAGGACAATCTCTTACAAAAATCTTTGGATGGATTCACATTGTTGAAGCACATTGTCCAGTAAGTTTCAGTCTGCATATTTCTCGTCTGAAAAAGGTCAGTTTAAAAAAATATATATATGAATGTTAGTATGCAGTCATAGCGAACATGACCTGAGATGTTCAGAAGATCAATGTATGTGACTCTGTTGGGAATAGCAGTGCAGGAAGGTCAGGGAGGCTAACAGCATGAAGTCTCTCATTATGGCAGGATCCCCACCAGGCTGAATTAAAGAGGAACCAAGAATAGTAAAGAATAAACTATTCCATTTGCAAGTAGAAAAGTCTGTGTGCCTTGGGTGATTTTTTTTTTCTTTGTCTTCGGTTCCAGGCTTTTACCTCAATACCAAAAATAGATTATTATTATTATGGATGTTTCCATACAAAGTCAGTTGGTGCTATCATCAGGGTTATTTTTGCAATGGATTTGAAAGGAAACAATCAAAATGTGCTTTAAGTGTAGAATTTCATCTTTAATTTGGATGTAGTTACATCCAAATTGGGTGAACAGTGTAGGAACTACACCCATTTGTATATGTGGTCCCCCCAATTTTAGTGGCTCAAAAGTAAAATGTTTGTTCAGTTGTCAACTTGTATTCAATATTCTTCACATTAAATAATAATAAATAATTGATAAGGATTTTGGGGTCCAGCAGCTGTACGTTTCTAGTTTATAATTGTTCAGTTGTCCATTTATATATATACCAAATACCAAAACTCATCACTGATCATTGTAAAAACTCCTTGTTGACTGTGTTAAGATCCATCATGCATGTTGTTACCCATGAATGACTAAAAATGAAATATATCTGTGTGAATGAAAATGAACAGAATACAGCAATTTAATGCATCTATCAGACTAACATCAACTAAAACTTATGCCTAATTGCATGGAACATAAATGTCACGTGACATGGCAGAGCACAGACTTCTATCACTAACAGTTGAATTAGAATACCAAAATGTTAAAAAATAATAATAATAATAATATAATGCATATTCAATTGTTTTATCCATTGAAAGAACATACACCAAATTATATGCAACTGAACATATTCGTTGTATAACTTCCCTATAAGTGCTGTAGTGACAATATTGAAAACAGGTTAGTCAAAACCGGAAGCGCAGTGCTAGAGAGCAGAACTGAACTTGATTTTACGTGAGTCCAGAAACAGTACATGAGGCACTTGGCCACACCAAGTGGAAGGGTTATCACAGTAATCACGGCTTGGTGAAGTGCCGTTACATTTGGCCTGCAAGCACCCTCTGTATCCCATAACTCTCTGTACAGTGGAGTTGAACTTGAAGGTGTCAGTTTTGTGGTTAAAAATGTTGTTGGTTTTACTGTATTTCTTCTACATTTTAAAAATGAATTCTGTACAGAATGACTTTGTGAGTGAGCAGCACAGGTTTTAAGGTCCAAAGATGAGAGATGTGTCTTTGCGATGGAGTGCAGAATAAAACCTGTGCTGGACATTTTTAAGACAGGAAACAAACAAGGCAGTTTCAGGTGTCCTGGTAAGGGGTACAGAAATGGCTGACCAGTAGCACTGTGACTAACAAATTTTACTGTTGGATATGTTTGCTTGTCAATCAAAAAATCAGGTGATGGTTACTACGGCTGGAAAAGCCGGCCATTTTTTTAATGGAGGAATTTGCTAAATGTATTGCCACGGCATCACAAATGTTGTTGTTGTTGTTAAATGAATTCTGTGATATTTAGGTTGTGTATTTATATTGTTATGTGTTCCATGCAACACATGAGTATAAGTTGTTACTATTTGGGTACTATATATGTTGTTTTTCGTCCCTTTTTTGTTTTTGTGCTGGTGTTGCATTTTTAAATTCACGCAGAGACTGGTTATACTTCATGTTGTTGTTGTTTTTAATATTATTATTATTATTATTATTATTATTATTATTATTATGGAAACTGTCTTGGTTTTAGTGTGTTGATAGTTGGCTGTAAAACACATAGTAAATGCAATTAACCTGTAGCCAAAAAAGTCACCAGCTGCCACTGGTCTGCGGAGAGATGGGGAGAGAGGCCCGGCTCTTCACTCTGGGTTAGGTGGCTGGAAGATGGTGCAAGAGGGGTACAGTTCCCCTGACCACCTACAGGAGGCCCAGAGAAATGGGTGTAGTAGAGTTGGCTACCCCACACTGCGCCATGGTCCTGCCTCCCAAGTGTTCCCCTCCCCTGACATGCAGCCTCCACCGCCACTCTCTAAAGGATAGATACAGGTATGAGTAGCTTATGGCTGCAGCATTTTACAGGCAGCGAACCAGATCAAACAGCAGCACAGTGAAGAACGGGGGCAGAAAACGAGACTGAAATGAGGCCAGGAACTACAGGGCACTGGAGCTAGAGACTCTGACCTGCTGTTTAGTGGAGGAGCTTGGGTCCTGCCCTGAGTCGACCTGAGAAGAGAAACCAAAAGACTGATAAGCACTATTGCACTTTTTTTTAAGCTTGTTTAATTGGATTGCTGCTGTGTTGTTGAGTTTCTGTTCTAGGGGAAACATATGTTTTTAGATTAACTTTTAGCATAGTATTGTTTGTTTCGCTGTAGTTATTTTTCCACAAGGGTAAGGTTTTAGCTAGCATTTTAGTCGCTCAGATTGATCAATGGCGATTTTAGGATTAGGTCATTTCTTCCCCTTTTCCCTGGGGGTTGTAACAATACAGTCATCGTGCCCTGCATGCTTATTGAGACTACTCTGCACAGTGTGTAAAAGAACATAAATACTTTTCACTCACTTGAGCCTGTGGTTTTCATCCTGGGATCCTGAATGAATCTGTACGGGGAAGGGTGTCTGTGAGGTTCCCCATCCTCACAATTTAATCAACAGGGGTGGCGTAGCTGTGTTATTGATAGTGTGTTACTGTCCACCCATGACATAAATCAAATAATTACAGTCCTACATGGTTACAATAACTCATTTTAAAGTAATTCACACTATTGTAAAAGGCAGAAACGTGACTAAAGTGTATCAGATGGAGCAAGATGCAAATGAGATCACATTATAATAATAATCCTGATTTTAATCATTTGTGATTACGCAGAAGGACTATGTTAACTATGTTAGCCAAACTATTTGCTCTATTGCTGTTACTATGTAACAACAAAGCAGTTAATGTATCTGTACTTTGAAGTGTTATTATTTTGACACGTGACAATTACTTGCTTCAGTTGGTGCCTAGTCCTTATTGTTTGGAGCTCAATTAAAAAGAAAACTGCTGCGAGATAACCACCTATCTAAAGATGAAAAATACAATTTAAGAAACAATGTACTTTTATTACATTTAATTATTGCTTGTTTTATTTAGATTTAAATGCATCCAATTTAAATAATTACAATAATTTTCAGGAACGTGAATGTGTATTTCTAAATTAATTATGAATAAGACATTTTCTACACATGCAATACATCATACATCAACCTGACCTGAGCTTCAGCTGGTACTGCAGCATTGAAAATGAGCAACACAGATCGATTCCAGTCATGGCTGAATTGTCCTAAAGCCCATGTGATTTAGATTCATTAACATTAAGCAGTCCAATGGAATTTTTTTGTAATATGTGATTTATTCTCACAGCTTAGTTTTTTGTTTCATTTGTTTGACTTGTGTCATGTATTTTAATTATCAGTTTACAATTGTACAATTTAGCAATCAATGTATTAATTGTAGTAAATTAAAGTAAGTTATTGATTATAATCAATGTGAATAATACAAGCTTGAACTGATTTTTCTGAAGCATGATGTTGTGTAAGTAGTGCAGGTCTATAAAACTGGAAGAATCTCCTTTTTCACAGTTCCTTTGAGAATACAGATATTGAAGGAAGTGGCCTCTATTTCACAAGTTCAATGCCAGGGAGCTGATAATAAAACGCATTTCAATTAAATTCCCAATGTCGAAAATGTGTATTATTATATTTGAAAATGAATCTTTCAGTGTCATTAAATAATAGACACATTTTTAATAGTATATTGATTGTTAAATATTTGACATCTTGAGTTGCACACAAGGTTTTCCAGTGATTTTTCATTTAAGGTCATTGAATAGTATTTACAAAAAAAATTCAAAAGAAATGGTGTAGAACTGAAGAGTGCTGAGGAGAAAAAGTGCAGGACTTTACTAGTCAATGGTTATTTCTTTTCCCAGTGAAACATATGTGGAATTAAACTGACCCAAAGTCATTGAATAAGGAAACAGAGCAATGCAAGAGCAGAGAGGGGAAAGTGGAAAATCAATTCCTTTTTTTGCCTGACAGCTTTAAATTAAAAAAGGAAGAAAAAAGAAAAAGGAAGAAAATAAAGTGTCCTATATATATATTTATATAACAACAATGATCAACATTTATCTCACAACAAAATGCTTCTTACATTGGTCACTTTACTAGAGAGTATAAGTAGACTAAAAGTGCAGTGAGGGAAAAAAGTATTTGATCCCCTGCTGATTTTGTACATTTTCCCACTGACAAAGAAATGATCAGTCTATAATTTTAATGGTAGGTGTATTTTAACAGTGAGAGACAGAATAACAACAAAAAAATCCAGAAAAAATGCATTTCAAAAAAGTTATAAATTGATTTGCATGTTAATGAGGGAAATAAGTATTTGATCCCCTATCAATCAGCAAGATTTCTGGCTCTCAGGTGTCTTTTACACAGGTAACAAGCTGAGATTAGGAGCACTCTCTTAAAGGGAGTGCTCCTAATCTCAGCTCATTACCTGTATAAAAGACACCTGTCCACAGAAGCAATCAATCAATCAGGTTCCAAACTCTCCACCATGGCCAAGACCAAAGAGCTGTCCAAGGATGTCAGGGACAAGATTGTAGACCTACACAAGGCTGGAATGGGCTACAAGACCATCGCCAAGCAGCTTGGTGAGAAGGTGACAACAGTTGGTGCGATTATTCGCAAATGGAAGAAACACAAAATAACTGTCAGTCTCCCTCGGTCTGGGGCTCCATGCAAGATCTCACCTCGTGGAGTTTCAATGATCACGAGAACGGTGAGGAATCAGCCCAGAACTACACGGGGGGATCTTGTTAATGATCTCAAGGCAGCTGGGACCATAGTCACCAAGAAAACAATTGGTAACACACTACGCCGTGAAGGACTGAAATCCTGCAGCGCCCGCAAGGTCCCCCTGCTCAAGAAAGCACATGTACAGGCCCATCTGAAGTTTGCCAATGAACATCTGAATGATTCAGAGGAGAACTGGGTGAAAGTGTTGTGGTCAGATGAGACCAAAATCGAGCTCTTTGGCATCAACTCAACTCGCCCTGTTTGGAGGAGGAGGAATGACCCCAAGAACACCATCCCCACCGTCAAACATGGAGGTGGAAACATTATGCTTTGGGGGTGTTTTTCTGCTAAGGGGACAGGACAACTGCACTGCATCAAAGGGACGATGGACGGGGCCATGTATCGTCAAATCTTGGGTGAGAACCTCCTTCCCTCAGCCAGGGCATTGAAAATGGGTCGTGGATGGGTATTCCAGCATGACAATGACCCAAAACACACAGCCAAGGCAACAAAGGAGTGGCTCAAGAAGAAGCACATTAAGGTCCTGGAGTGGCCTAGCCAGTCTCCAGACCTTAATCCCATAGAAAATCTGTGGAGGGAGCTGAAGGTTCGAGTTGCCAAATGTCAGCCTCGAAACCTTCATGACTTGGAGAGGATCTGCAAAGAGGAGTGGGACAAAATCCCTCCTGAGATGTGAGCAAACCTGGTGGCCAACTACAAGAAACGTCTGACCTCTGTGATTGCCAACAAGGGTTTTGCCACCAAGTACTAAGTCGAAGGGGTCAAATACTTATTTCCCTCATTAACATGCAAATCAATTTATAATTTTTTTGAAATGCATTTTTCTGGATTTTTTTGTTGTTATTCTGTCTCTCACTGTTAAAATACACCTACCATTAAAATTATAGACTGATCATTTCTTTGTCAGTGGGCAAACGTACAAAATCAGCAGGGGATCAAATACTTTTTTCCCTCACTGTAGGTAATAACACATTGTTGACTAAATCCATACAGACTGATGTATTCAATTCCTCATAACATATGAACAGATCAGATATGAATTTTGTGTCGTTCCTTAACTTATATTAAAAACCTGACTCTTGAACCAAAGAAACACCGCAATAACTGAATATCTGAACATTTCATTCATGTCAATTTCTTATTTTATAGATATATCTTTTATATTCTATTTGCGAGTCATTTGGTAGCTTATCATATGCCTGTTGACACACTAAAGAATATGCTGAGATGATGCATTGCACTTGTCCAAACTGTCATAAATACTTGAAATATAGTGTTGAAATACTGAAAGGCTACTTGAGGCAGAATGAGGAAACCATGTAGATATGGAGCACTTTAATCCATATACATTGATACAACTTTTATTCACTGCTACTGAATTAGTTTTTTGCAAATATTCTGCTATGTCAAGCATTTCTGTGTACCTGTCAGGTTTTCACGCAGTATTATTAGATAAAGATGGTCCCCTTTAACCTTGCTGCAAAAATAATGTTCTTTTACTCTTTCACTAACTTTGACTTATGCTTCTATTTATCTGTTGTATATTAGACACAGTTAAACAGTGTTAAGGCATACAAAGTGTAGTTTGAGACCCTGCAACCTATATTACAGCTTGATTTCCTAATGAAGGGTATTTTAGAGTATGATATAATGTCATGGAGATTTGCCATGTTGTGTTCTGACACTAAACAGATTGAAAAGCCGGCTTAGTTTTTGACTGTAATTTTAATCAAATTTAAATGCCGAATCATTTATTTAACAGTGGGTTCAGAAATGTGATTATGATTAAAGTGCTTCAACCATAGAAATTAAAATTAAAAAACAAGAAAACAAAGGTGACTGCAATTTTTCTTCTGTTCAAAAATGGTATCATGGGGAACAATAGAAGATATAGCAAAAACTCTCCCAGGTTTCATTCCTTTGACCCATGCACTGCATCCCTTCTGAAACTAATTTTCCTTCCAATAGTGATGACAAGACACTCAAAGAAGCTAAATATTTTCAAAATTCTTCCCCAAAAACTGTGCGTTTGACTCGAGTCCTCTGACACAAGCTATTCATCTATAATAGTTTGAAAACCTAATCTGGAAAAAAGCAAACAAAAATAAACGTATGATATTTAAGGACAACTTTTTGCGTAATGTTTCAAAAGTGTCTGAGAAATTCCAGAGGTCCTTGGGATATGAATAAATGTATTTTATATATTTGCTCTTTTAGCTCAAACAAGATCAATAATCTCCTTTGGCCTGTTTGTTTTTCTGCTCAGATTCATTCCTCACTGATGAGTTCAAATAAGTAACTGAACCTTTGGGGAGTTGAAAGAAAAATGCCTCCTACCTCCTGGGCTTGGCAGATTGGAAAACAATGCTAATGCTGTCTTGTGCTCAAAGGAAGGATATGTTATATGTTGGGTATGTGTGTGTGTGTGTGTGTGTGTGTTTGTGTGTGAGTGTGATGCATTGAACACTAACCACACTGCCTGTGTCTCATAGATCTTTTGAACTGAGCCAGGGAGAGACTCCAGAAGTGTATAACGCATTTTCTCTTCTTCTAGATACTGGGATTTGAGAAGCACATGTAGCACTTTACCCAGCAGTTTATTCGTTACTTATCTGGACTTTTCACTGCCTTTGCTTAAAGAAGTCTTGATTATATGCTAGCTACATTTCTGGTTGTTGTTGCGTTGTTGTTGTTTTTCATTTGTTGCACTCAATTGGGATGTCAAGCATCAAAGGAAGAGCTCTTGGTGACGTCTGGGTGCTTTATTGCAGTTTGGAATGGATATATATTATGGGACACAGCAGGACATTAGTTTTGTAGTTGTGAGAAATATGTACCCTCAGAAGAAAAACATCAGCATGATACGGATATCCAAATAAAATACCATCCCACTGCTCACTGTAGCTTACCCTTTAACATGTTGCAGTGCCTCAGAATGAAATGTGAAAATCATTTATAGAATTGCTTCTTTATGATATGCTATATTTAAACTAATAGATATGAGAGTGATTTGAAAGCATTTAACGGGAATAGTAGCTCCCGGTGTGAAAAGTTGTAACTGCAGCTATTCAATAATAAACAAAAAGAGACATAACAAATAAAACACTTGAATTACAAATTAGTTTCCTCCAAGACATGTACAATGTCTGTTTTCCTTTGTACTTCATTCCTAAAATACAAATTAAAATGTTTCTGTTGGTTGGAGGTTTTGTGACGAAGATGAGCTCCCACTACAGTCAAGTACCAACAGTGATATTGCCTGGTTTTGAACCCTCAATCTCCAAGCTGTTGACCTTTTCCTGCACAGGCATTAAGTGGCATTGGGGTCCCAGCTGCTTTACCTTTTGTGCTTTTCTAAGATGAAAACCCACATTACTCAATGTGTATATTTTTTGGAATCACTTTTTTAGTAAACCTTTACAAAGCAAGGAAACAGTGTTTGCAGTTTAGGCAACAGAGGCCAACCCAAGCATTGTTACTAGTTGGAAGTCCCAGTATGGCTCACAAATAAAGGAATCTGGTATGTGTCATTACTTAACGTTTTTCAAAATACCTGTGAGTATGTTCCCATTGTTGTAAATTAACTTTAAACCACATTAAAGGACAAGTCAAATGGACTAGTTCCAATTCATTTTTAAAATCCCATGTGGTACATCTTCAGTTTATTGTTTTTTACTACCAATCATTATATTTCTGTATTTGTTGTTGTTGCTTTTTTCTTGAACTGACACAGCCCAAGCAGACCATGTATGCATCCAGAATAAAATGTCACCAATCCCTTGTTTCTGTAGGGACATCATAGCTTGAGGAACACATTTTGAAACATGCTTTCTCCAAGGAATCTGACTTCAAACAGTTCCAAAGTTCCAAAGACATAAACTTTAACATAAACACACTGCATGATTTAGACTTCAGGTTTAAACAGCATGGCAATGTAAACTATTTTGTTTTCCTTCAAGTTTGTTTGCACAAGAAAACAAATTCGGTTCCGTTTTACATCAATCGCATTTCTTTCACCCCCTATTTATTGTCATGTGCAGCTGAGGCTATGGAGACATTTGCAATACATTTTGTCGGCGTATTATTATTCATCACGTCCCATTAAAGCTGCTTGTAGCCTCAAAGCAAAATTCCCCCTGTCAGTCAAGCATCAGAGCAGAGATGAATAGACCAAATTGCTCCAGCTCCACGGAGTGCTTGCAGACATTGCCAGGTATTTAAACTGTCTTTAAAAGGGTCCATTCATTTATTATCGTAGCTAAACTGGCTTTTACAGAATCTAAACAATGTTTGAGTCAAACAGAAATGGTCATAAAAACAACAAGACTATAAGCAATCAAATAGCACAGTTCTCTTCTGGGTAAGACATTGATTCATTGCGTGCTATGAACAGTTAAGAAAGGTACAAATATCATTTAAATAATTGTTCAGAAAAGAATGAGAATTAAGCTTATCTCTATTAACCAAATGCCTGACATAAATGCACTGTCAGTTTCCTTTTTTCTACAGCAGTGAGATGGATGCTGAAGGAGATTTCGGATTTCATTTTTTTCTTCCCAAACTATTGATAATTCTACTACAAAAAACTAACCCCACTCAGCTATGAATGTGCCGGAGCTGTCATTTTTAAATAATTTAAAATGTCATTACTATGGGAACAGCACACTACTCTGTGCATTATCAGACGCATCAGCAATATTAATAATGGCATCCGCATATTGAATGCTGTTTTTGATGACTCATTTTAAATTGTCTTCAACCAAGTTATGCATTAACACAAGACTGGATGAGAAAACCCTGAATTATGGACCTAAGGGAGCAGCTGGAATTATAATTGGATGAAGTATTAATACAGACAAATGTGTACCAGGTTTGACTTTAATATCATGTTTGTGTATGTGTGTGTGTATTCTTTGCCTGAACTTAGCATTTTTGAGTGGTAATGAAAATATTTTGGAATCCCATCATTTTGGTCACATAGTTTGACACAAACGAGTACCAGAGAACAGGGAATGATAAAGCTCTCATCAATAATTGAATTCATTTGAATAATCTGAAGTCATTGTGGCTGGTTAATGTACTGTCCTGCCCTTAATTGCTTGATTGGCTAGTTGTGTCTACTTGGAGCTGACTGATGAACTGACTGACCAATTCGAGAATCTAATAGAATTGTGCTTTCGCATTACACAATCAATCCATGACCAGGGACAGATCCTGCCTCCCCTATAAGGCTTTGTTCGGTCTAGCTATGGGCTTAGTAGAAGTAGGGACCATTAAGTGACACACCAGCATCACTCTCATTCTTTTAATTTGTGTCATTTTGTGTTTTCCTGTTTAAATCTGAGCAAGTGTCTTTTCTATTTGTTTTCAATTTTTGAGTGTGTACAGATAGAAAAGCCTTTGTTATAAATGTAATTTGTTTCCAATGCTTTTGTGTGTGTGTGTGTGTGTGTGTGATTGAGGCTGCCCGGACACTGACCCCCAGCTGAACCAATCATTCATATTTTAAAAGCATGTCCAACATTTTGTCTTTACTCTCTGATGTGGGATGTAATATGTTATTTGATCTCCATCTACGCTGCCAAGTGGGGCATACAGGAGTTTCTATATAATATACATTTTCTTTTCTACAAAATGTTCCTACAGAGCATGCAACTACACATCTGTGTACAGTGAAACTCCCAGTTTTATGAGATGAGTGCTCTGTGAAGTTGAAAAAATCGAGGGCCTCGGAGTGCCTTTGAAAAACTTTCAGTATAGGCCCGGAGCGCAGTTTTTCAAGAGTATTGATAATGGAATTCAAGTTGACATGACCGGGCCAGCTCGGTGACATTGTGCTTTCGGCTCTTCATCTAATGACATACTTAAGCATGTAATGTCACGTCACCTCTCTGCTATCCGGGACCAGGTTTTGGAACCTGTCAGCTTAGCGTGATGTAGAAAATACAGATGCGCAGCCGGGATATAAAAGGTAATTGATGCCCAGCCGGCAAGGTGTGAATTAATAAGAGTCTGTTAATGAATGGATAGACACTATAAAGCATCTTCCTTCAAAGTATGTATTATTATGGCACTGAGGAGAGGAGACATATTACTTTTATGGCTCAAGAATTATTCTCTTTTTTGCTTTTGCTTCAGTCTATCAAGGTACAATGTAATGTCAAAGTCTATTAGCTATAAAATTATATTACAAACCTCTGCTGCTATAGTGTGAAGGGATTTTCTGGTTGCTGCAAAGAGTCTCTGAGGAGGAGGATATTAAATAACTGGCTTACTTTGAATGCAGTGGAAATTAAAGGGAAAATGAGTCACTGCAATTTAAATGGGAAAAACAACCATCTTCCCCAATGTGAGGATAGTGTTAATATTACAGTGAGGGAAAAGAGTATTTGATCCCCTGCTGATTTTGTACGTTTGCCCACTGACAAAGAAATGATCAGTCTATAATTTTAATGGTAGGTGTATTTTAACAGTGAGAGACAGAATAACAACAAAAAAATCCAGAAAAACTCATTTCAAAAAAGTTATAAATTGATTTGCATGTTAATGAGGGAAATAAGTAATTTGACCCCTTCGACTTCGTGGCAAAACCCTTGTTGGCAATCACAGAGGTCAGACATTTCTTGTAGTTGGCCACCAGGTTTGCACACATCTCAGGAGGGATTTTGTCCCACTCCTCTTTGCAGATCCTCTCCAAGTCATGAAGGTTACGAGGCTGACGTTTGGCAATTCGAACCTTCAGCTCCCTCCACAGATTTTCTATGGGATTAAGGTCTGGAGACTGGCTAGGCCACTCCAGGACCTTAATGTGCTTCTTCTTGAGCCACTCCTTTGTTGCCTTTGGCTGTGTGTTTTGGGTCATTGTCATGCTGGAATACTCATCCACGACCCATTTTCAATGCCCTGGCTGAGGGAAGGAGGTTCTCACCCAAGATTTGACGGTACATGGCCCCGTCCATTGTCCCTTTGATGCGGTGCAGTTGTCCTGTCCCCTTAGCAGAAAAACACCCCCAAAGCATAATGTTTCCACCTCCATGTTTGACAGTGGGGATGGTGTTCTTGGGGTCATTCCTCCTCCTCCTCCAAACAGGGCGAGTTGAGTTGATGTCAAAGAGCTCGATTTTGGTCTCATCTGACCACAACACTTTCACCCAGTTCTCCTCTGAATCATTCAGATGTTCATTGGCAAACTTCACATGGGCCTGTACATGTGCTTTCTTGAGCAGGGGGACCTTGCGGGCGCTGCAGGATTTCAGTCCTTCATGGCGTAGTGTGTTACCAATTGTTTTCTTGGTGACTATGGTCCCAGCTGCCTTGAGATCATTAACAAGATCCCCCCGTGTAGTTCTGGGCTGATTCCTCACCGTTCTCGTGATCATTGAAACTCCACGAGGTGAGATTTTTGCATGGAGCCCCAGACCGAGGGAGACTGACAGTTATTTTGTGTTTCTTCCATTTGCGAATAATCGCACCTACTGTTGTCACCTTCTCACCAAGCTGCTTGGCGATGGTCTTGTAGCCCATTCCAGCCTTGTGTAGGTCTACAATCTTGTCCCTGACATCCTTGGACAGCTCTTTGGTCTTGGCCATGGTGGAGAGTTTGGAATCTGATTGATTGATTGCTTCTGTGGACAGGTGTCTTTTATACAGGTAATGAGCTGAGATTAGGAGCACTCCCTAATTAGTGCTCCTAATCTCAGTTCGTTACCTGTATAAAAAACACATGGGAGTCAGAAATCTTGCTGATTGATAGGGGATCAAATACTTATTTCCCTCATTAACATGCAAATCAATTTATAACTTTTTTGAAATGCGCTTTTCTGGATTTTTTTGTTTTTATTCTGTCTCTCGCTGTTAAAATACACCTACCATTAAAATTATAGACTGATCATTTCTTTGTCAGTGGGCAAACGTACAAAATCAGCAGGGGATCAAATACTTTTTTCCCTCACTGTATCTCTTGATTGCACTCCTTTTCAATAGAGAAACCAATTGATTGATCGTCAGACTAATGTATATCCATGAACGCATCATGCTTTAGTTATCTAAAACCTGTGGGAGACTGATTAACCAACCACAATTAGCATTTGCTGTTTTAGTCAAATTCCCTTACTCCATGTTGCCAAATTCAGTAAGTTACTGTGTCTTTAGACTCCTACCTTGATGCTCCACTAATGTGTGAGGAATCATATGTATGCACTGTGTAAAAGGCCTGTATTGCATTTTCTCTCTCTGAAAACTTCACTAATACAATCTTCTATCTTTCTGAATTCTGTCTGTGGCTTAACTCCCCCTACAAACTTTCAGTTTAATCTCTAACTCCACTGGGGCTGGTGATCTGATATACCTTTGCAAAATTGAGCATTTGTGCTGGTGTTTTTTTCTTTTCAAATGCCTCCTTGAATGCATGTTGAGAATGCAAGAAAGAAAAAAAATAGAAGCATTTTGTTTTACTGATACACGGGTAGAGAGTAAAAGATGTAACTCTACCTTGGAAAAAAGATACAGATCTATAAAGAGCAAGGCATATAATGTTATTTTTTTCCTGCCAAATTATTTTTGAAAGATGATAAAGATTAGTGCCTGACCCAAAGCATTTAATCCTTGGCACTGTTGTGCATCACAACTGTGTGACCTCTGAACCCAGCAATCAGAAACTGAACCAGAATAAAGCAAAGAGAGATTACGATGATGAGACAGCACTGGTTAGTGGAGAAGGGAAATCTCTCATTTTGGTTCCAGACATTTAACCTTGTAGAATTAACCAGACAGGCACAGGAAAGCATTGGTCAGTTTCTATACTGAAGATGTATATAAACAGTTAGATTTCCAATTTAAGTTCAGTTTCTTATGAGTGTGGTTCATTAACCAGTACTGATTAGTATGTATTATTAATCCAGAGCTATACTTACCTCACACTATTTATCGTTATATATTTAAGAACCATTTAGCGGGATTTAAAATTGATCTCAGTTTAGAAGCATTGTACCTCAATGAAATGCATGCTCTTGTTACAGTATAATCTTATCTGATGTTTAGACTCCAGCAGGTGCTGTAACAGCTGGAAGCTACAGTGGTCAAAACTGATTTGAGTATTATTTAGCCCATGCAAGGACTGCATGATATTAAAAGGGAATCTGATAACATTAAAGACAATACTTCACAGGGTCTGCCAGATTTAATATCAAGTGAGAGCCAACTTATTTTAAGAGAAATTAACGAAAAGCCTATTCACCCTATCTAGTTGTTTTAGCTTCAATTGATTAAACAGAAGAATTAATGACAGAAAAATAAAGCACATCTCGAATTACAGACCTTAATATCTGTATCTCAGGTATCCATAACAACATCAGAGCTGTGTGGATTATTACAAAAAGGAAAAACTACATACACAAAATGTAACAATGTTAATGTATTGTTTCAACTCAATCATTTTTGTTCCTCAAAAATACAATCTACTTTTAAATACCTTGAACAAATATAAAGTGCAGCACACAGTCAGGCGCATACAGATTTTAATACAAAAATAGTAAATCTCCTTTGAAACTCCTTGGATATTCCTAGGTAAGTCATTGTCTTTTTTTGCTATGTGGTCTCCATCATTCTGGGTTCAAACGTATGTTGCTTTTTTTCTCTAATCAAGTAAATACATTTAAAAAGTGATCTTTTTGGACAACAGATTTTATATTTTGATATGTACTCCATCCATACAGGTTCAAAGGCAGAATGCCCAGAAGTGAACTGTTCCATCCTGCCATTTTGCAAAGGTAAGAAAAAAGCATGCTATCTGCACAATTATCAATAAACTGCACACAACAAATGTCCATGTCTCCCCTTCCTATGTGATCTGTGTATTTAAATATATAGTTTCTATTAGAGGCGTTAATCGTTCCACCATAAAAACTTGAGTATATGTACAGGTCGCTAGATAGACACGCATGCGCAGATCGGATCTCGGCAGAAAGCTGCAACCTGGTGCAAAATACAAGTTTATTTGATATAGTTTATTAAAGCAATTCCATATTCTTATATACGGGGGGCTTCTGACTTTACATAGCTATACAATGTGTGAATGAACTGAAAATACAAAAACAATAACTGTGTGTGTTGTGTAACATTGACAAAGCGCTGTAACTATATGAAAGACCTCATAACCCTGTTAGTGTTACAGATGTTATTAAATCACATGATACCAGACTTTATGGAGTTTTAAATAATTACGGTTTGCATGCGTACAAGCACACACAAGCACTTAAGAGATGGGAATTGAAAGAGTTTTACATGTTTGTTGTATTGTTCATGTTGGAAAGCAATAACAATGTAATATTAAACCATGACTTTAAAGCATCAACATTTCAACTGTTCAAAGTCAAGGCATAATAATAAAATAGTAAGAAGTAATAACAACTAATACATAAATATATAACAATTAAATGTTCAGTTGTGTTAAAATGTCCACAGAATTCTGGTGTTAGAAATCGCATAATAAGTTATAAACCTCGTTCAGTCATTGCTTATAGTTTACATAATATTTTGTGTCAGATACATTCTATTTTTATAGCCCATTCAATGCCTAGAAGGTAAATTAGATTTCAGCTATCAGAAAATGCAAGCCTGCAAGGTTTTCAAATTGACTTATGAAATCTAAGCACACAAGTCTTTCTGTATAAACATTTTGTGGCGATGTAGCTCTTAAGTCCCAAAAAAAAAAGCATTACAAAATATAACATTTTCAATAACATTAAAAGTCAGAGAACGTGAGCTCTTTCAACGCTTAAGGTATTATTCTGTGGAAATATATACATGTTCATGCCAATAGATATTCATTTCTTTAGTTAAAATTTAAAACAGACAAAAAGTGATTGGATAACGACATTAACGGGTCAAAATTGGCTTCATGCTTCATTTTCTAGTTGCTCAAAACCCTGAAGACTGGATAATTTATTTCATAATACTTTTAAAATTTGCACATCTGGTCATATGTGGCACAGTCATAATTGCTCACCATTGGTAATGTTGTTATTTAGTCTTTTTCTGTGATCTCAGAAGCCAAGCTGCCTTGCAGACATTACTTACTCATGGGTAAAGATCAGCTTATTTGGCTGTGTTGATTTACAAAAGCAACACAGCCAGTGGTATTTAACATATTAACATATTAAAAATAGTTCTGTCCCAAATAATTATTTATAACATCCTGGAAGCATACAGCCACTGACCATGACAAAAATCTGGAACAACACAAAATCCCTTAACATCCATTCTGCATGGATGAGGCCTAGAATATAGGGCAACAAACAAAAAGTCCACCTTAATTCTTCTTTGTAGAACGGTGGTTGGCATATAAGGTCATTTTAAAAGACATTTCTCCGGCAGTGACAAGCCGAAAACAACTAATCTACAACACAGACTCACAAAATGGTAATTCATGTCTCCCGAGTCTTTAAAAAATACTCAAAAGTTGAGCTGAAAAGCATTCTATTGCAATAAAAAAACAGTTGAGCCACTTCGCTCTATACATAAATGTATTCCAGCACCTGTGCGCTACAGGCAGCTCAGAACAGTGATGACAGCTTGCGTAGTAAACAATTTTAGATCTGCCTCATGCTAAGACCTTCCCTAAGAAGCTGTCAAATCTATGCATAGGGCAAAGAAATGCTGTCATCTTTAACATGGCACTAACCCAGGACTCAGTGTGATATGTTTCTACAAAGAGCCTGTAATGAACCAATAAAGCTACTGTGGCTGACAAATATATTAGCATAAGTTGTCCTTATTGCACTGTGTGTTGTTTTTCTTCTGTCAACATTTACTTTATTTTTATATATATTGTGAAACAGGTAGGGGTTTATGCATATGTCCAGAGGGTGGGATGCATATTTACGTGATTCCCAGTCTTCTTCCGGTGCCACGGCGATGAAACAAAGCAAATAGCCTTAACAACGGCTGTAAAACACAAAGAAATCTTAGCCTCAATGTAGGGCCCTGGTTATCTAGTCTCTGGGCAGCTAAATGATTTCCCAGTCAAAAGAGAGAGCAGTCAGGCACCAGTTGCAATTGTGAGCTGGAAGCCGGGGTCGTATGTAAAAAATAAAATGTGGGTCGTAAGTCGTAATCATAATCCTTGTCCAGTCCAGGTCAGTAGTCAAATCGGGTGCTCAGTAAAATTCAGAGCAATCACAAGAGACAATAATTTTCTCACCTTTCATTATAAAGCACACACACACCCTCAAACACTTCCCTGCAGGTTCAATGCAATGCCATAGTGTTTGCTGACTTATTGTTTTGTAGTGGTGTGATGTATTTCACTTGTGCTCGTTCACCTGTGCTGACAGGTGTCTGGTCAGTTGCTATCGTATATGTGTATGTGTGTGTGTGTGTATATATATATATATATATATAGACTTTGTAGACTTTACCTTGTCTAAATAACAAGACATTTTGGGGAGCACAGCAGCATGAGTTCATGAAATGCTTTCTGTCTTTAAAACTGGTATAAAGGGAAAGTACTTTGGAACATATTTCATTCTGCTTAAAAGCCTTCCTTGAGCTTTTCACCCTTTCTAAAGGAATAAGTCCACTGCAGCATAGAGTTAAGGATCACATTTATATCCCTTTTCATATGATTTGTTATGATTAGAGCATGAGCAACAATTTATGAAACATAATTTGTTTATAAAACATCTAAGATATTTGTGTTGAGCAATATGGAAGTTCCCCATTCAGTCTTCGAGCAGTACTGACAAAACCCAGAAAAGTATTTTGTTAAACATTATGTAGTATACAGAAAACAGTAATATTATTTATTGTATTAATAAACTTAAGTAAAGCTTACTTGTTATTCGTTCAGTATAATAATTAAGTATCATCATATCTGTGAAATAAGGATAGACACAACATAACTTGTGAATTGTATGTAGCCTACAATCTGCTACAGTATTGTATCTTATTAAATACTAAAATACCTCAGTGGTTATTTAGTTATATAAGACAACATACATAATAGGACATCTTATCTGTTCTCCCTATAAAATGATGGGCTCAGTATTTGGTGAAGTTATCTCTTAGCCACAGCTGTAAAATAAGGCATCTTGATTTATTATTTTTTATGTTTCTTAATCCATCCACTACCTACTGCTTTTATTCCACCAATTAAATACACAAGGCTATTTTGTTTAAAATGCAAGCAGTAGAAATCATACAGCTTTAACAAACTCAACAGTATATCCATGAAAATAATTGTACATGGATGGGTTGATATCAAAATTTCTTGGGAGTGGTTTTGAGGGGAACATTTTATACAATGCCATTCCTCTTTTTACTTTGTAATAAGTATTTTTGTTTGAGTTAGGTTGATGTTACTCATTCTCAGTCAATTTGCTTTTTCTGTTGCCAGGATGCAGTTTTTACGATCACTGCTATTACTTGAGAAATTAATTGAATCACTTTTGTGCTGTAGTTATTTGTGTGAAAAGGGCCTCAAATGTTACACAGCACAGTGGTACAATTAAACTGTCATATCTTATTTAATTGAAAATGTACAACATTATTATCAATTGTTAAACAATTACTATAAGCTGGTCATGTCTACATGAATCAGCTCTGATGCTTATCTAAACAAATGTTCTATTTTCACAATATTCTGACATACAGAAATTAAGTCTAATTCCTGTCCTGTCTCTTCGAGTATTAGATTATAGGTTAATTTGCCTGAGATAATATAGAATATGGCATAAAACAAACTCAATTTGTTTTATTTGTATTTTTTTCTATTGTTAAAACTAGCAATTCTATGTAGTCAATTGTGATATCATGACATTACATTACAACACGGACAATAGCAGTGAATGCTATTTACAATGGAGTGCCGTAACCGCATTGACTATTATAGCATGGACATAAACTGATTAAAAAGTAATAATTTCAGCAGAAGAGTCTTTTATTGAAAATTTGAATGGAAAAGATGCCTTTCCCATAGAAGAGAAAATTATAGCCTAAGGCTTCTGTAATGTATGCAAACACTTGCATACAACATTTTTAGCGTTTTTATTGTATTTTCTCCCACTCTGCCATCCTAGATGATTTCAATGGTGAGTTACCTACCTATTCTCTGTTATGCAGTACAACAGGCAGGTCAAAAGGAACTGCTGTTAAACCAGACAAACGGTGCCGAACAAACAGTCCTTCTAAAATATATACATGCATTCATAAAGCACAAATGCTGGAAACTTCATGGCAAATGCAAGAAACTGTATATTACTAGCATTTGTTTTTTGGACGGGCAGTTTCTGTTTCTAAATTTGAACTGTGTAGCAAGACATTTCCTGAAACGTACAACCAATACCAACAAGAACAAAATTGGACTTTTCACCGTCGTAGTTACTTGATTGACTCCTGATTCTAGCTCCATATGTGTGTGTGTTTCACAAAGGTCCCACGTCTTTCCTTCTTCCCTTCACTAATAATCCAGGTCATTGGCAAAATGAAAGAGCAAAGGAGCACAGGGTCAGGATTCATCCTTTTTACCCCCTCAAACACCAAGTAGAGTGAATAGGAAAACAATGAAGAAATCTCAAGTCAAGTGTCGTCTTTACATTTTTTCCCATTCCAGAGACCACATTTGTGATTCGGTATTCAAGTCAGCAAATTCCAGAAAATGAATGAAGGCAACTAACACAGAAGAGACGCACACACGGAGGTGTTTTCGTGTTTTTAAACAACACCTTGGGTAAGGTAGAAGTGTAGCGCCAGCAAGCTACAAACACAGCAGACAGCTACAAGCATCTTTAAAAAAATAAAGGAAAAAAATTGAATACCGATATAGGAAGTCTGACTTGAATTTGAAAAAATCAGATAGTGGACAGAGAGAATGTGATTCCCGAGGAAGCAAAATATTAACAAAAGCCAGCAGCAGATATGGAAAAGAAACCCTGCAGTGCAACATAAATCAGGCAACTAATTAGAAAAAGAAAAGGACATGCTCCGCTTTAATTGCAGTGGAGCCATGGTCAGATTAGTTTAGAGAAAATTATATTTCATGTTATATGTAACATGCTGGATGATTTTTTATTTATTTCTTGTCCTATTGAAGATCAAACCGATTTTTAAATGTATGACAAAATAAATGTGGAGACATATCTTGATCACATTATTCTTACTCACCACTATAACAAAAAACATATAAAGTTTTCTGAAATACAGTTAGAATGAATGCAGATTTCCAAATTCCATGGAGACTATATTAGCTCATTCACTGTTAATATAATCTTTTGGTAGGTATTCTGATAAAGGCATAGGACTCTGTCACTTGAGCAAATGCAGGCCACTGATTTCATGGGAAGGGCTGCCTTCTAGTGCAGGTAAAAATCTTATACCCTATTGTGTGGTTAGATAAACCCTTTGCTAATCAACTTCACTATTTATTGTGTGTGGTAGTAATGAGATGTGCTTCAGTATCACCTAAATTAAATGAAATCGTCAAGATAATTCTAATCGTCAGTCTTGTATTGCTAAATGAATTTGTCAGCACTCATGATACATTATAATGAATCATTTTAATTGGTAATATATCTCAATCAATATTTCATTTTAATACGTTTTGTGCTTCAATTGGGATTTTATTTCTAGTTTCTTGCTGTGACAGTGAACTACAATGGATCTTCAATAACAACAGAGTCAATTGAAATTAATCAATTTAATGCATTACATTTCAGTACAGGTTTATAAGACCTTAAATATTTCAGCCGACAATTTGTTTTTAATACAGGGAAATTTGGTTTTTCACTTGTACCCAACATCCTCTCCCTGAAACTATTTATTTTTAATGTGTTCAATAGCCAATCAACTTTTGCATCGTTTTATTTTAGACACTACATTCGTGTTTGTTTTTGTCTTTATTTGTATCCATTATATGGACATTTCTAGACATACTAACAAACAACTGCAACATTTTAAATACAGAGATAAAAATTCCTAATCTCTGAAGTAATTAAGTAATGCAGATTTTGTTGTTGTTAATATTGTAAACATGGCAGTCATGATATGAGTCAAATATTAGGGTGGCATTAACAACCTGTATAGCTGTCTGTTCTCTCCCTAGTACTTATTTCACTATATTAAACTGGTGAATCTGAACTGATAACTCCTAGACTAATATGTAGGTACTTGTTATATAATTTACCTTCATATTTGTATTGAATGGATCAAGGGAAATTAATGTATATTCCTCTGGAGGACAGCAAGCTAATAACCAAACAGGTTTCAGCTGGAAGGAACTATCCAGTGTATAATTTTAGTGTTATGATAACCTCAGATTGCTTGCCTATTCAGAAAAAGATAAATGCTTGTAAATTATAGCTTAGAGGCAACAGGGCTCCCGGGAGCATCCACTCACCGAGTCACTCGAGACGACATGACAGACAGACTTGGCTGTATGCAATGAACCCAATATATCTCATCGCTAGGTTATTAAAATTCACTTGGGATCACCTGCAATGTTCATTGACAATGTACATATAAATCAAACGGGGATTCAAATTATGTTTTCATTTGTTTTTGTTTTTTTGTTGTTGTTTTCCACTGGTGGGAGGATTCGGCTGCAACATGTGTTGACTTAGATAATCTGCATATGCACGGAGCATAGTGGAGACAAAACCTATTCCCCTTAATGTATCCATTGTGCAGCGTGATGAAAATATATTAATGTGCGCTATACACACTTTACTACTGATCGGGTGTAAACGGTGTTAAAGATATGTTTATGATGGTGTTAGTGTGGCGTAATGATTTTATGTACCTTAGCTTTATTTTGCATAATTTTTCACAAATTAAACTGTACACAATCAGCCAATCAATGAATGGCACAATATGAAATACCAATTTGCTGAAAACCCCAATCCCTAGTGACAATTGAGAATTATATATCACCCGCCATGTGCTGCAAGTTCATCATAAAACCTCTCTTAGAGGATTCAATAAATGTGTCTGTCTATTAGTCGTGGTATGCCTCCTTCAGACACTAGAGTGTCTGATCGTGTCTGAAGCACTGAAGATATATTTTACTTCATAATGACACTAAAAACCCAATTTGTTACTATGTATTTATTTTATCAATTACTTCATATTCTATTGTTGAACATTCCTGTAAAGACATTCCTCGTTCAAGTCAATCTCGTCAGTAGAAGCATACTTCACAGGATGTATTTCTGAAGCGTCAGATACACTGCACAGGAGACAGGAGGTGCCATTCAAAAAGTCTGGGGAGGGCTAGGAGAGCTTTTATTGATGATGTCGTTGTAGCACAGTCAAGAACAGCTCAATCTCTTTCAATTAATCTCGTGTGCCTAGGGCTAGACCCACAATCCTATTGTATGGTGCCATACTCCACTATTTACTTCACAGACTCCAGTTGTCACAGGAACCCAATTTGTCTTATGTGGCAGACTACCTATCATCTTTGTTATCCTATGGGAGAGTTCATACTACAAATCAAAAAATATGAAACAAATTTAAGGAAAGAAGACCACTTACTTGCCTAAGTGTCTCAGTAAGTCCTTGATGTATAAAAGGTAGTTGTAATAACAGACAAAATGGTAGTACATTACAACCTTCTTTGTTAATTATATTTCTGTTATGGAAGCAGGAGGTAAGCAAAAGCAAAAGCTTTAAACTTTGGGCCTTATCTGTATTCAAACCTATGTCAATCCATAGGTTTACTTATTTTTAGCATTAGACACTAAATATACCAAATGTTTTAGTATAAACCTAATGTATTTTGTGGCTATTATTGTTGGAAAGATGATCACTTAAAGATAATGAATCTTGGGTGTGTTTTGATATCTGATTTTTGCATCAATCTAAGGAAAGAAAAGTCTAATTGATATGACAGCTGGAAGGGAGCTCTATCCAGGAAACCTCATCATAAAGTCACTACCATTATCCATGACAATTGGCACTTAATTTAGAGGCACATCTTAGAGATGCCAAGCAAATAGCCCATGAAAAATGAAAACACAATGCTGTTGTAACAGATGGTCTTCAATGGAAGATAATGTTGATGCATACTCATACTTTTACAAAAAAAAACTAAATGTTTACTGGCATTCCCATTCTGGGCCTAACCTCCACGAAACCTATAATGATGGATATAGCAAGTCAAAAGGGTCAAATCTATTGAATGCCAATAATACTTGCTAGAGTATTAGTTATTTGCTATAATGATACACTACAAGCAAGGCCCCTAAATGCAGCATTTGTCAACTATTGATACAGATGACTCGGTAGCACACAAACAGTAGGCGCATTTACAGTGCCATTTCTGAGCAGGATGAAGTGCATCGCAAGCATCTGATCCTGGCAGTGTAAATGCTCGACCAGCTCAAGTTCTGGCATGCACTGCGGCGGTGTTTGTTTAAAGGCAGGCAGCAGACAAACACCCTTTGCTTCAGTAGAGAAGATAAGAGAACATTTCCCTACTTCCCGTATAATTTTATATTGTTAAAATTAACACTAAATGGCTTGTTATTTTATGTTAGCAAAAAGTATATACCGTAAAACTTCAATTAAACGACCCCGGCGTTTAATCCAAATAACTGCAAGAAGCCCTGGCGTCAATTGGAGACCGGTGTTTGTATTGAACGTTCATAAATAAAAAGACATTGCAGACTCATGCAGGGTAAGAAGAGCCTGGAAACATTGCTTAATTGTAGAAGTAGGCTAATAGGCCAGGCTTTTATTTATTTATTTTTGTAATTACTATTATTTTTTAATAATTTGCTTTCCCAAGATTCAAACAAATCACATTCGATGTATACACAGGATTGAAAACAAGATTCCGGTAATTCTGTTCGCAGTCTAAGATTCGATTCACTGTGAACGCTCTCTAAATAAATAAAAAGCACTTCAACAAAACTGTGGAAATACACTTTAAACCAAACCACCAACATACTTCATTAATGCGTTATGTCGCAATTGACAGTTAATTCAATCACTGCAATTAACAGCAATACATATATATATATATAGTTAAAGTGAGAAATAAATTAATAAAAACACTAGTGATGGTGTTTTTTTTTTTTATTAATATATGTTAAATATATTTACTGAAAAAGAAAGACGCGCAACCCGGCATTTATTAGAGACTGGCATTTGTTTTTATGATTATGCTAATCAACCCAGCGACTATTGGAGACCGGCTGCTATTTGAGACCCGGCGAGTATTGGAAGTTTTACAATAATTGTATTTTTATTTTAAATGCTTTGTGAAACAATATGCAAAGTGCGTTGGTTTTACTTGTTAGAATAATTCGTAATGAGATAAAATGACAGTTTTTGATATATCTCTGTGATCTAAAGGACTAATTTAATATATGCATTTAATTAAATTTGGACTTACGAGCTAGTGTCCAAGCTAAGACCCCTGTGGTGACTGAAAGTTCATCCTGATCAAATGGCAGTCTAAATGCACCAAGTACAATTATAGGTATAGTTTGAAAAAAATGTGACACATTTTCCATGCTGTTACTGAAAAATATTAAAGCCTATTAAAGATTGTTTATAAGAAAATTAAATTGTGACTATTTTTGATCAGGTGATCATCCCCCGACTTACATCGTTTCGTCTTATGTTGTTGTGCTCTTACGTCGGTGACGTTGTATCAAAATCATCTCTCTACCCTCTAATAACATGTTTCTTAGGGTTAATGTAACAGTTTACTGTTTACTCCTGAATTTTCACATTGGCTTCAAATAGGGACACTTCTGCTTACTGTCTCAACTTACAAAATTGGTCTTGGAACCAATTACGACATAACTTCGGGGGATCAATTGATAATGAAACACGAAAGTGAAAAACAAAACTACAGTTAAAATAGTATTACTTGATACCTATGATATAAGTTTCTTGTATGAGTACAAGTGTTGAATTGATCAGTACATCAATAAGGCAATCTCAAACAAGGGACACTGTTGTGTAATTTCAATGTCATTTCTGTTATTTGCATTTTAACACTTCATCAGTACACTTGTGATCGCCATGTCTTCAAAAAGGTCTGGGCTCAGTGATTTGTAGAATCAGGAGAATATCTCTGGGGAACCATTTCAACTTTGGATATTACAGTACAGAGTTAATCACAGGCACACAATTATTGCTAGCTTATGAATTTCAATATTTTCTTAATCATGTCTTAATTTCATTCGGCTTTGTCACACACTTAATGATGAACAGTAATCTAAACTCTGTCAAAATGGTTTCATCCTAATTTGTAATAACAAATAGCAGATATTCATATAATAATAAAATGTATCTGCAGCTGACAGTAAAACTACATTTATTCTAGTTAATAGACTTTTTTTCTCCACAAGAAAACTAAGCATAATTTATAGGTCTGTATAGTCCAAGGGGATGTCATTGTCATGTCATGCAGTAATGGTGTTTTCAAGAACAGAAATTAATTGAGCATTTCCACAATGAAGAGCTGTTCTTATACAATCCCTTAGCTCTTGGTCTAGTTACTTTCCCTATTTCTTTAGCTCCAGATCCAGATTAATTTACCCTGATTTCTTGCACTTGCAATGCAGATCTTTTTATTGGGTAACTTCAGATATAAGATAATAGCATGTATGTATGTGTCCATGTATTTGTGTATGTGTGTTTATATGTATGTTTTATTTGTTTTATCAATTCATCTTTTGGATTTTTGCAGGATTATTTTTGTATTATTTACTTATTATTTGCATTTTGATTATGATGCCACATAATGCAATTTTAAAAGTGACAAACACAGTTCATCACACCACCTAATGACGTTTCGGTTCACTCTGTAATTGCCAAGTATTCAGGATTAAAGGACTAGTTTTACAGAATGTCATCTGCATCTGTTTCTGCTTAGATTGTCATTTGCCATTCTATCTAATGATTCCAACATGACTGGTGCTGAAAAGATTCCTCTACACTGAGTGTGAGAAAACAAGGTTGGGAAGTATCAGATTCTGCCAAGCTAAAAGCCCTGCTCTGAGCTGAAAGTCAAATTCTCACAAGTCAACCCTGTCTTCAACAGCAATTCACAAACAAGGCCTAAGGGAAAACACAGTGCAGTATCTCAACAGAGATAAATGTTCTGCGCACAATTATAGGACAATCCCTGTCCAGTATGTTCAAAACATTATTCTAATCATCAGACATTAAAATCACATATACTTTGTTGATATAGGCATCATGCTATTATGACTAGAGTATTATTAGGTCTTATGTTTTTAAATTGGACACTGGGATGTTGTAACTTGTGATATTTTTTTATTTGCTTCCTACATAGCATTACTCCTTTGCATTTAATTTCTAGTCCAATTTCACAATACCACTGCACTAACTATGACTTATAACTGCACTTCTTGAAAGGTAACTACATTAATTAGAGGGTTTTACATGCCTTTTACAGAAACACATTTAGGACAGAATTTAACCCAACTGACATTTGCAGTCATCTCTCAATGCTGTTGAACCATCAGAAATGTTTTGTGTGTACATGCTCTGTTTAGTAGTACATTTTGGAGACTTGTCAACTCTAGGCTGCAGACCATGCATCTGTGACACAAAATGATAATACTGATATCACCACGTGTGGTTGGTATAATGTCTACATGCTTAGATATGCAACTTGAAGGATAGTGTGGATGACACCAACTGTTTCAGTGAGTCTAAAGATCAAGTTTCATCTCAGGCAATACTTTAAGGTTTATGTCGCAAACTTGTTTTCACAGTAATCAGTCTAAAACATTTTTATTGGATAGGAAATTGCTCTGGAGTTGCTCATTGAAAGTCTTCAGCAAAGTTCTGTTTGCCCAGTGTCACTGACCACAACATCTCATAAACAAGAAAATCTATGAGTGATACTGAGGACGTTGAACTGACCAAGCAAAGAAGCAGAGAAAGGCATCCTGTGATACAATGTGTAATAAAAACAACTATAACTGACCAAATTCTTGCTTTGACAAAAGTCTGAAACTTAAAGAGAAAAATGATACCCAAAGCTCATACACAATTATGCAGTTTAGACAGAAACAGATGGAACCACTGTAGAGGAGTCAGGATCAGCGTGTTTTACTTGCTCGCAATCAGTCTTCAGTAATTCATTTATTTTTTGTGCAAACGTATGTCTTTAGAAAATTCTTTACAGGAAATATTTTTTGTATTTTTAATCTAATTTATTGTCGAGTCAGGAATGTTCTTGAAGTTTCCGCAGTGTTGTTTGATGCATAGCATATGTTTTAGCACATGCCTTATTGGCTATTATCATGTGGAGTCATGCACGCTCGCTGCATTTGAATTGCACCATTTCTCACATTGAATGATATTTGCAAATTTCTCATAAGTGTTCAGAGATTTACTGGAAAGGCAGCTAACTTGCCTGTGTAAGGAATATGTCTGTATTAAGTAGAACAATAAATATTTAAATAACACATAAGATATAAATTCAACCCTTCAAAATATACATGTGTATTATACAATGTGTGATTTTAGTAATTGGTTACCACAGGAAATTGTGTTAACACTTCTCTGTGTAGGAATAATTGAAAACTACAGTTAAGCTTTCTGATCTGCCACATATCGGTGCTAATAAAATCCAATTTAAACCTTTTTAAACATTATATAACATAATGAGAGTTCACAGTGAAATTTACAAAAAGGGACCTATAAGTGACAGATAATACAACTACTTTTCTCTCTCTCTTTCTCTCTCTCTCTCTCTCTCTCTCTCTCTATATATATATATATATATATATATATATATAGAGAGAGAGAGAGAGAGAGAGAGAGAGAGAGAGAGAGAGAGAAAGAGAGGGAGAAAACATATGTTCTGTTTCCAGTGTCCCAATGCACTATAGTCTGGGGTTTAGGACTCAGGCAGCCATAAAATGGGAAAGAGGGCAAAATGATCTGCACCTCTGATTGTGATCAGTCAGATTCAGATATAAATCAGAATCAAGTCCCCCTCCTTTATTTTAACCAGGCAGTCAAGCACATATGCCCAGCTCTTCAGACTGGAAGACACTGCAGTGATGCAATCTGTTTAAAGTTTAGAGGCAGTGAGCAGCTGGGTATTAAGGAAATAAAAGCAGAAAATTAGCCCTAATCCTGTGAACCTGGTAATGTGTCTGTTGGACATAATTTTGACATTGTCAAAGGCTCTTTTTCTCATGAACCAAATATGCAGAACAACCATGTTTGTAACCCTCAAACTGTTCCCAATAAATGGTTCCACGTGACTTTCATCAGTTAGATCATTGTCTTTCAGGAAGATGTCTATATTAACAAGAACAATATAACATTTTAAATGACAGAAGGGAGATTAACCCAACCTATCAAAGTCTACAGTTTAATGATAACTGAAAGATAAACATTAACACTAAGTCTCTGGTTAATGTTGTGTCTGGCTGTATCAAATGAGCATGGTCTACAGCAGGGGTAGTCAATAGGCAGATCGCGGGCCAAATCCGGACTACCAGGTGCTTTTGACTGGACCACGAGGAGAATAATTTTAATTAACTTATCATGATTCATTTTTTTAAATGTAATGTTACGGAGGTTTTTTGCACTCAGTGCTTGTTATTGTGTGCAACCTAGTAGCAGCCCTTCCTGGTTATTAGCCAATAGGATGTTACATATTAATATGGCATGTCCTATATAGAGCTTGTGTTCCAGTTAGGTGATTGCTCGCAGATTCCCTGTACGGGTGACTGTATACACGGTACAGACTGGGGCAAGAGCGTCACTTTGTACTTGTCAGAAAAAACTTTACAAAAACAGGTATTCGGTTTGTTTTCCTGATTTCTATTAATTAACAGCTAAACTGCGGATCGTTTGTCGTGTGGACATATTTCAACCTTGCCTCCAAAATATAAAAGTGCATACACACAACCGGTGTGGGGGGGCTCACGGTGCCATAGCTTCTATTTACCTAGAAACTCCTACATCAGCGGCGGAAACAGCTGATTTCCAATGAAGACGCATATTTATAACAGCGCACAAAACGAGAGTTGTGTATCCTCACCAAGTTCAATTACAGACACCCACCAAAATAGATCTCTGTGATTGACAAGCACCAGAAACTGCATCTAGTTTGCCAGCAGCATAATGTTGGTTGATATGTGATTTTTTGCTGGTGATATGTGGTTATGAAGCAAATATATGTTTGATTCCAAATTTGCCTGATTTCATGGAGATTTTGAGCTATGTTTTTCAACTTCGAAACGACTCAGAATCATGCATTTCAGGCCTCCTATTGTCAAAATCATTGTAATACAAATATATACATTTATTTAAACAATTTATTTTTGTACTTGTCATTTGTCATTTGTCAAATGAATGTACTAAATATAAGCAACATGGTATATTACTAATTCACAGAATTGTGTGTGTGTGTTTGAATTTGATTTGATGGTGTGCTTCCCCTCCCCCCCCCCCCCCCTCGAAATACAGCTACTCTTTTCCATGTCAGGTCTGCAAAGTGTATGATTTAATCTTCCCATCTTCTATGTGCTCGTCTTCTAGGTCTTTTCATCTCTTGATATCCATTCGATAGCCTCCTTGGTCCATAGTGAGAGCTTGTTACAAACATCCAACAAGTGCATTGTGTGCATTGATATAATCAGTGGTACTATATATGAGCATGTTTCTTTCCTCGTCATTGTAACTGGTACTACGCAATATGTAATATTGCCTTTTTTTGGCGGGACATTTAAACACCTTGGCCTCCCTTTGTTCTCTATCTGACTGCATTCTGCCGACAAAAGAAGCACCCAAACAATGAAATGATGACTCTGTAATTGTTGATTATAATTAATTGCTATGTATTAAAATTTTGATCTTTTTCTGTTTGCACAACATTAGCACCGCTTCATAAAGATGGAATGTTAATTATCCTTATATTTAATGGAGATTTTAAAAAACGTAACTTAATCCTGCAGCCTTGTCACTAATAGAATTTGGGATAATTACATCACCAGATAAAAGGACAGTAGGCATACATAAAGCAGCATTCATGAATATGAATATATAATCTAGTAAAGAAATTGCATTTCGGGCTATATCACTAGTAACTGCAGAAAATGATTCTGTGAAGGATATGATCACCTACATGACAAAGGGGCATAGTGTCTCTTTAATTAAAACTAAAACAGAATTCATATTTTATTTCAATGGTTTACTGCTGTCTTTTTTGTGTTTATTGCTAAGACTTACTATACTACTGCATGTGTGATCCATTTTAAAGCAACAATAAGAGACCCTTGCCTGGAGCAAAAGATCTCTAAGATAGCATTCAAAATACAAGACACAGCCACACAACATCTTCAAATCATGTTAAGGCCCTTTGGAACTTAGATCAGAAGGCTGCTGTGTGAATGGCAGATACATTTAAGATCAGAGGAGACACCTTCTCAAATGTTTCATTTGAAGAAATCTGCCTTTTTATTTTCACTGCAACCTTATACAATCCCAGAATAAAGGTCTCTTGTCTCTTGTCTTGTCTTGTCTTGTCTTGAAAATATGATGCACAAAGAATGAGGGACATGCAAACACATAATGAGACAATTGCATTCATTAGGGTTAATATTATTTTTCTGAAGTAGTTGCAACATCTCTAAATGAATGTGCTCTCAGTCCTGTTATACTGCAGTCAGTTTAGTTTACCAGTACTGTGCCTATAGCCTGCTGACTATTGATTGGGTTCACTGTACACAGTTAATGTTTGTGTGATACTTAAATGTGGCATTTTCACCAGTTCAATAATTATTCAATAATTAACTGAGAGCCTACAATGCCTTCCATTTTAATTGATGGAAATGACTACAATGCAAATAATGTATTGAACCCATAGTCCTCAACATACATGGATTTACATATCCACATAGTCATTCTGATTAATTCTCATATACTACATGGTAACAGGTTAATGAAATACACTATAAGAAATCCTTAATCCACAGTTCTGTCATGACGATAATAAAAAAGTCCACTGAGGTGTATGAAAAGTTTATCTATTTTTATTAACACTGTATATAGAGAATACAGTAATATTTGTTTATCAAATTAGTATTTTCTTTTTTTATAGAGAACAACTTTGAATAGATATTTATCAAACTTTACTACTGTGTATTGATTATTTTAATAGTATTGCCAAAAAACTAGTTATTCTAATAGCACGCTTACAAGAAACATTTACTCATCAATCAACATTAAAATCTCTTACAAAAAGAGCCCAAGGGACTATTAAGTATTGATACAATACATTAATGAAAACCTTTTTGTTGTTAAGCCATACTCTGATTGTATTACTTGTGCAATTTGAATTGGAAACACAAGTTAAAGCTATACGAGTGAGTTCAATTACATTTAGATATCTGATTAAAAATAAGATTGCATATTAGCTAATGTGAACAGAAGAATCAGTCTAATTATTTTTAATTTAGAATTTTAGTCACAGGGGTTTAATTAAATAAAACTGGATAAGAGCTGATTTGAAAGAAGATTATTCTTTTTCATTACTTTAATATAAGTGTGGAATAGAAGAAAAAGTTTTTAATCAAGATCCTGTTCTGTTATGTCTGAACTAATTCCAACAGGTAAGGTTATTATATCGTATCCATAAGTACTCTGCTCTGTGGGTTACCTAATAATTGAGTCAAAACTATAATCAGTTTAGACATGGCGTTTGTTAATGACTGCACTGTAGGACATTTTTAAGAAATGTTCAATTTGTTGGGATCTACGTAATACTTATTTTCCTCTGAAATTAACTATGATTATTTAAATATAATTTTATCCGACAAAACTGAAATGATCCAAAATGTTACAGGATAATTATCACAATCGCAGTGCAATATAAAAATACTCCCCCACACTGGTACTATTTTGATTACTGTGAATCCCTCAGCAGTTTAGATAAAGTTCAGCCCCAATTTGTCTCACACTGAAATCCATTTACTCATTGTTTATTTTTAATCCAAGCCTGAAACACATTTTAAAGTCTAGCCCTGGTTGTATATATGAATAATAGCTTCCATTAACATGCCTGGGATTACTACTGAAAGACCAGATAAAATGTTTTAATGAAGGCTTAACCAATTAGGGAAATGAATTGACCACCAATGATTGTTAGTATGGGCGCTTCAGTTAATGAAATTGTTATTCTGGGCTCTGCAATTGTAATTTGTTTGTATATTTATAATCTTATACAATCAGTAATTTAAATTGAAGGATTGAAGGGTACACACAGAAAAGTTTCCTGAAAAATTAACAAGGCCTAATATTGTTTTCTATATAAGTATACTTGGGCTCAGATTCAAGACTGGAGAGCAAATAGTAAAACAGTGGTTAAATATATAATTTTAGAAATTCTAACATACATACATGGCTCTCCAAAGTTTCGAGAAAAGGCTTTAAGCATAAAGAAAAACATTGTGCTCAATGACAGCTGCTTCTTCTATTGGCACAGATTCCATTAGATGCCATAAGAAATCGTGAGGTATTCATAACCATTTGTCCAGTTGGTCCGGTTTGTGTTTTTGATAGGTGATATTTTGGACATGTGCAGGCGAATCTGTTGACGTGACTTTTTACCAGCAATGACTGTTGATGAAAATTGGCCACTGGCTATACTTTCATGTCCGGGGGGCACCCTGAGCTATACCTTACCTTGGCAGTTACATAATAATGATGTGAGTCCCTCTGAAATAAACAAACCAGATCATGACATCACCTTCTGGGCTGCTGGGATGATGCATGTGCTTCGAGAGATGTCTGTCACACCCAAATCCTTCAAGCCGTTCCCTCCACGGTGGAATGAAACTCAGACTACTTAGACATCTTCTGTTTCTCAATTCCCTTTGCATGAAGTGAAATGCTCTGATTGTTTGATCAAGCACTGTAACCAAATACAAAGGATATACAGTGCGTCAAGTTACAAAGCTGTGCTTTTTAAACCTGGTCTATAAAAACAAAACTGTCAAAAATACAGAATGACAAAACAAAACGGAATTCCAAAAAACAAACAGGTGGTCTTTATAAAAACATATTAAAACTGAGTGCTTCTGAAATTGTATCAGTCATTCTCTGTTTTGCACATATATTGCCTCCCAATATGCCATGGAAAATGGAAAGGTAATAACAGTAATAAAAAAAAAATCTTTGTATTTTTTACATAAACATTTTAAAGCTTAACAAAACGCCTTCCATTCCACAGTGAATGTAGCCCTGACACACCCATTCAGTGGATGTTCATGGCCTTCCTATTACTTTTGAAAAGCATACATATTCAGAGGGGTTCCTAATCTTTGGCTCTGCTCATGCAATATTTCAACACTAGCCTCTCCTGCCACAGGAATCTAATCCCATTGAACATCTGTGGGATGAAGTGGATTGATGAATGCAAAGTCTAGCTAAACCATGCTTCGGACTGCCAATTGTTCCACAAACCATTTTCTGAGCAATGTTAAGCTATGGTGCCTGAAACTTTTAACAATTAGTCTTCAGAATGTATTAGTTGGGTTGATAGTTTTATCAAGATTATGAAATACAAACATACATACATAATGACTAAATAAAAGACAAAATACATACATATCATGTATTATTTTAAAATATTTAACAAAAGGCAGATTTAAACCTGTTTCCTTTGCCTTTCAATTCACTCCAGCTGCTATCTAAATGTCCTGGCAGTGTCATCAACCTGTTTTCTGTCCACATTTTTATACCACCAGCAGCAGTATTGCTATGCAGTCTGAAGTACATGTACTCTTTTGATGTATACTTTGTGGTTCTGTGAACAATTGCTGCTGTTTGCATAAGTTCAATTTATCGCTGCACTAAACAAGGTTACCAGGTGCCACCATCAGCATGAGAAAAGCTGGAACAAATAAAAAGGTATTTCTTTCCGTAGCCCCTAAGAACCTTAAACTTGCTCCATTGCACTCATGCCTGGTCTTTTGCCTAAAGGTAACAATGGATTATTTTGCAGAAACCATTGAGTCATGTCTGTTTGACTGATGAAATTTCAGTTTAGAAATAATGGATTTCTTAGCTTTATGAAACAGGTCACATTTTTATTAAGAAAAAAAAGACTTTACAGTTTATAAGGGGGCTATATTCATTGTGATGTATAGCTTTTTTTTTTCTTTGCTTTTTTTTTTCTCTGCAAATGGGGCTTTGAAATATGGAAACAGCAGGCCTCAAAAGCCCCAGCTATTCTGGACTCGATAGCATATGAAAGTGAATTAGATCAAAATGAATTGACACTAAAATAGAACGTGTCATAAACTGCATTGCACGTAGTTATGTTTACATTTCCTGCTTCTGAAGGACTAGAGCTAATTCCCTTCAAACAGTCTGAACAAATCTTTGAAGTGCAATTAAATATAAGCAGCTTTCAAATGTGAATAATAACAAAGCATAATTATACTAATTTGCCTTATTGTTTTTGTTCTAATCAGGCATGGTACTTTTTTCAAAAGCCCAAGTCTCTCCTAATTCACTTGGACTAGTCGCTCTGTATTTTTACAGAACTATGTATCAGTATTTGCTCCATAGAATGAGCTCACTCTCAGATTTAACAACATTATTACCTGTTAACACCCCAGAAAGTCTTAAGGCAGGTGAAAGTTAGACTTGTATTGTCTTGTGTGGGGTTTTCCAATGGGGATCAGAGGACACACTGTGGAGCACCAATATAGTCTGAGAATTGCCATGTAGAAGAGATCTGTGCTGAAAACCTCAAACCTCAAAGTGTAAAAAGATGTAAATGAAAGAGAAAACATCTCCTGGTATGCTTATTAATCAGTTGTAGTGTAAGGTCACAGGTTAAATCTGTCTGGATGACAGGACTGAGCCTCAATTTCTTGTTTTAACATTAATATTGTTTACAAAGACTCAGCAAACAGGCAAGCAATTGAATAACAACAGACATTACTGTTCTATACTGTGTATAGGATTACAATGACATGAAGGGAAATCAAACACTAGCAGACTCACTCTGGGCCTACAATAAAATATCAAAACTAAGTATTGTAATTTTAATGTTCTTCTGTACTGACTATAGAACCTCACAGTCACAACAGATTTGGTGATAACTTGATATTTAAATAAAGAAAAGAGCTTGCCATTTATCTCTGATTCAACACATTGTTTTGTCCTTTGTTTCTTCTTTACACAGACATATCTGACGATGTGGTTTTAAAACACATGAAAGTCTTTTACACTGAAAACAGTAAATATTTTATTATAATTTACAAATAACAAATAATACTAACTGTGGTAAATGTAGATAGATAGATAGATAGATAGATAGATAGATAGATAGATAGATAGATAGATAGATGTATTATTTATAGTATATATCTATTCCATCAAACCATCAGCACAACATGATCTATTGACGCACAGACGTTTTTTGCAAATTATTTTGAATATTTGAATAATGGGGAGAGAAAATTGCCCATGGGAAGGCCCTCTTAAAATGTATATTTAATTTTAATAGTTAATTATCTTGTTAATTATTCAAAGCTGTTTCATCTCAGCATAGACACATCATGGACCAATCAAGCAGGACAGGGTATACCCAAGACAGCGGTGTATAAATTTGGTTTAATGCATCACTTTGCAGATTTTCATAATCGCGTAAAAGCAGCTTATTAATATTTAATATAACTTAACCTGAGTCTAAAAATTAATTAGACTACAGATTTTTTTCATTCTTTACAAGCAGTCAGAAATGAAAGAATACACTCATTAATAAATCATGTATTGTAAAACCAACAATCAACACAAAAACTGCTAATCTCAGAAGAGAAAGAAAAATATACTGCTTTTTATATTTTCCTGCACGAAGCTTTGAAACTTTGCTGGGTGCAGTTGAAATTAGTTACTGAGTCTCATATTTCATGAGCTTTTAAGATTCAATACATTTGGTTGACAAGACCTATGGAGTCTATAATGCAAATCCATAGCTTCTATTTCCAGATACAATCAAGTTAATTCCCTCGCTACCATTTCATTTTATCAAGTGCAATTCTTTCTTTAACCAGGTGTGATCCTGCAAAACAGTTTTTCAAATTCAGCTGATGTCTGGGATGCAGGGGAAAAGAAAGAGAATTGTTTTTAGAACTCATTATGGCCAGATTGGTTTTATTCAAAGCCTTGGTGTGCTTTGGGGGTTGAAGTGATCGTCACAATTTATTATCAATGAATTCCCCCATGTAGAAAGAGAAGCAGTGGAGAGGAAAAGCCGCTCAGAAGTTCGGTAGCTGATCTGGAATATAAAAATGTGCACCGTACTGCTACTAAACCTCAGCATACGGCAATATGTCACCACGTAAATCTGTTTAACCTTAATGTTGTGACACAAGTCATAGTGTGATTTTATTATATGGGTCACCACCTACTTCAAGCAGAGGTACTTTGCCACCAGCTTCCTATGTCACTTCTTCACTTTGCACAGTGCATTCCTGCTCATACTTTTCTCCAAACTCAAACAACATACATAAACCAGTTGTCAGACAATCCGTGTGTGGCATAGCTTTCCTTATACAATTATGTCTCTGTTATCGTCAAAATCATGATTTCCCTCTAGGGACTATGTACTTTCAACCCTCCTGTCATTTAGGAAAGTACATAGCCCTCTAGCTGACAAAGAGGTTATAAACACATTCATGGTGCCATTGTAGAAAATGATCTTGTGATGGGTTTTGACCGGAATCATTTGACAGAAATTAATCAGCGTTAGTTTCCCTCTGGTATCTAATTAAATGGCAGATACAAAAAACGTAGATTTCGATTTTTTTATGCATTTAACCATGTAAATGAATCCAGTACTCTGGAAGCAGTTACATTTTCATTTTAATTATTAAATAAACTAACCCTTTGCAATTTTTATTCACTTTCTCATAAGAAACTGCCTTATATTTAATGTTAAAATGATGATGGCACGATATAGCCCTGAAATAATTAATTAATAATTATCTAATCCAATACTCCCCATTCACACAACAGTCTGTATATTTGATGCGTCAAGACATTTTTGGGAAAATGTTTGAAGCAAATCAATATACAGAACCCAGCTATGAGATTCCTATGTTATATACCATGCTTTTAGAATAATTGTGTTCCCTGTGAACTGCATGGGACTTAAACAGTCTTCTCTCCATCAGAGTTCTTTACTATGAATAGTAATGAGAAATATATTTTTTGCCACACAGCCCTCTAAGAGAGCTTTCACATCCAACAGATGTGTGTGCCTTCCAGTGCTGCTAGCGCATAGTCCTTAGGCTAATGTGCCACCACATATATAGGTTATATTCTGACAAAAGCATCTGATTGGAAGGAGAAATGCACCCTGGATTTGGCTTTAAGCTCTGGGAAAATGACACATCTGCTCATGTAGACCATGAGGCTCTTTAAGAAGACCTCTCATATTTTTCTGTTTTAACTCCATTTATTTTGTGGTGTCAGGACTGTGCAGTGGCCAGCCACAGAGATCCTCCTATAACCTCTTTCTTGTTTTGAGATGCTTAGTGTACATGCAAAAGGAAATCTGCATCAAATGTATAGGTAAACAATTACAGTAATTATCTTTAAATCTATATTTCAATAAATAGTGTTGGGCCTTTCTCCAGGTCAGAAAATGGTCTCAAGCCTTTAAATAAATTGTGTTATTTCAAGTTGCCTAAAATGTGAAATCCATCAATGTGAGCTACTTTCATAACACTTGGGAACCCAGCATTAATATGTCACATACAGAGGCCTGGTAAAATTGTTATTATATTACTGTTATGTTTGTGTCATAGACGTCACATTGGGTTGTTAAGAGTTAACAAGGTATCTCTTGACAGACAGGAAGGGCATTGTTAGTCGTGAGTATGTATACTGTTTGCAAAGTTACCAACAAACCCAAAAGCATCACCCTTTGATGATGATATATTCTGTAGAACACATGAAGAAATTCCTAAGGATGTGTGTGTCTTTCGGTCTATTGGCAACTGGAGTGGTACATCACAGTCAACATCATATGTCTGGGAGAACTGCCTGTTACAGAGGTGTTTAGATAAGATTAACTCCTCTTCTTGGCAATTTAATATGCAATGGCTAGATGGAAATTAATTTGGACTCTGCATAATGCGCTGCATCAATATTTAAGGCTATTATCCTTATTTCAGATACCATTTGTCTAAGTTAAACCTGCTGATATCCCCACGGGGACTTTATTTTCTGTATAAGATCCCATTTTCTTTCCCATTTTGTAATTATAATTATTAATAATGTCGTTTTTTTACATTTCAATCGAATCGGTCAATGCATAGTCACTACTGATAAAAGCATCATATGCCACGCATTCTGTTGTGACAAGAACAGATATAGTGATGTCACAACAGAATGCAGCTGTATGATGAAATGTCAGCGATCTCTTTCACAGAATCAATCAGAATAAAATGAAGAAGGCACCAAGATTGTTCAATAAAACAACAAACACCACAATGCAAAATAGACAATAAAGCATTTTTCATATTACAGTATATTATTATATACTTGGCAGAAGTAATTATTCAATTTAAACCTATTTTAAATGTATTTTTATGGTGCGTGACAACTATGATATTTACTATGGATGTTTCTGATAAATAATAACTCAAAGTATAAACCAAGAAGACCAGTATTCTATCTTTTTGTACATTTAAACAAAATATGAAGTTAACGTTAAATTAGTGTTGATACGTTTATTTTCATTAACATATTATTATTAGTATCATTTATTTCTTAGCAGACGCCCTTGTCCAAGGTGACAAAATATAAGAGCAATACAAAGTGCAATAATACAGTGCACACATATACAGTACAAAATAAATGGTGCTAATATTGTTGTACCTTCCGTTATTTTGAATTCTAAGAAATGCTACCGTGAAAGTCAGTTAGTGTTTATTCTTCATCCATGTTCTCTGTAATTTTCTAAGTTGTATGCTGGAATTAGTGGCAAATGGAAACAAACCATCATTTTGCATGACAGGAGGCTGGGTAGCATCTGTTCCGTTGGCATAGTGTTGGATGGCTTGGCAGTATTAACCCAATGCCAGCGACAATCTACCTTGAAATACTGACAACTAAATCCTACAAAACTGTTGGCAAAAGCCATGAATTACTTCAGAATTTCTCCATATTTCCAATGGCTCAATTCCACCCTTGTGGCAAACAGCTGTGTTCAGACCAAGCTGAGCCTTGACTACTTGTCTCCATGGTTCAGGGCTTTGCCATCTCACAAACGATTTGGTTTTTGTTGTCGTTAATTCTTTCAGAAGCCGATCAAAGAATCTCTTCAAAGATATATTGATGTATTCACCTGTCAGCGCTTGTGTATCAAGTTTAATTCTGAATCCAAACAAAATGAATGAATTTCCGCAATTTATGGAGCCTCCATGAAAATTATCTTGATCACTTCTTTTATCCCTGTACTTTGACTTAAGTGTACATAATACTTTCTTCTTCTTTCTTTCTTTCTTTCTTTCTTTATATATTTTTTGCATAACTAGCTATTTAATTAAGAGATATATAGCTAATTCACATACAGATTCACTTAAAAAATGAATACGAAGCAATATAACAATAATACAATTTGACATACACATAAAGATATATATTCCTTTTCAAATGTTTGCATACAGTAAATAGAAGTTGAATATTATTAATAATAAATGGGAAGTATATATTTTCCACTACACTATATTTTACAAAATGATGAAATATTAATTAATGCTATTTTATGATTTAAACATTTGCTCACTCGTCTTTATGCCCTACAGCAAAATGTTGATACAAATTCCCTCATATTCAGATCATGTTTCACCTACAATTTCCCCATTATAATTTCTCATTGGGGGATCCAGTGTGGAAGAAGTGATAACTCAGCCATATGTGAGTTCTACAGTACAGCAGTCATTCTGGATTATTACAGATAACAGGAAATCAGAATATATTTTTTTTCTGCTAATGTTAGGATGACAAGATGATGAAGAAAAGCATTGGACTCCTCCAGGCTTAGTGTCATGTAAACCTTTCACTATCATCATGTATATTCTGATTGAAATGCAGTTTAAACAGGAATCATACACATTAAGAAAGTCTTTGGGTCACTGATCTGATTTTCAAAATTTAAACTTGTTCTGCAAAATGTCCGTGCTTTCATTATTATTTTTGTCCTATCTTTTAACCTTTTAGAGTTATTTTCTTGGGATTGAAAAAGTCCACTTTTGTATACCCTTTGCCGGATAGTGCTGGAATTCAAGTCACAGAGCCCTTGACTTAATTTAAAGGAAAAGGTTTTCAAAAAGTGCTGAATGTTAAGCCTTGTGTGCAACCAAAATGCCAGGCATGCCTTCAAGCACAGACTGAAAGGCAACATAAAAAGACTTAATTGGTTTGTGCAGGCATTTTTTTCCCCATCTGCTTTATACAGCCATTTAACTTGTACAAAGCTGCTTGCACAAATTCATTAATGCTTTAAAAGACTATGGCAGAATGATGAATGGGTGATTCCCACCCCTGACCCAGGTATCAGTTATCTAGGATAAAGCAAATTATATTATAAAGTAATAACAATAAATGAATACGCTGGTATTATTATTCATCTACTCTGCTCTCTGTCACCAATTCTCTACCGCTACCTGTACAACAACACTTTCCCTTTTCCTGTGGACTTCTCAGCAGCTTTCATCATCCTGGTCTCCATTCTCTTCTCTGACCCTTCTTTCTGCACTTGGATATGAACCAGGCTTTTTCTTAACGGCTTTTTATCCCTACCTCAGGCCTAATCTATACTTCTTTTCTGCCCCTCCGCCTTATTTCTCTATCTCATTTGATCCTCGCCATCACCCATCATCATCCATCTAGACTGAACTTCGTACTTCCTTCATTCCTCTAATGCAGTGGTTCTCAAACCTATCCTGGAGTACCACCTACCCTGCTGTTTTTTGTTCCAACCGAGCTCTCAATTACTTAATTTAAACCTTAATTGAACTTAATAATTTCCTAAATCAAAGCCTTTTAATTATTTTTAACAGTAGGGGTTTTAAGTTCAGTATAAAATTGTATAAGGAACATATAATCCTATTAAGCAACTAACTTTTTTTATCAGTTACACAATTTAAACAGTCAAATGTAATCAAACGACTTTTAAGGGTTCAATTAAGTATTTGAGAAAGTTGTACTCCAGGACAGGTTTGAGAACCACTGCTCTAATGCAACTCCTCTCCTTCCAACTCTTCTCGGACTCCCTATCTATGATCACATCCAGTTTAAGATTCTTCTCCTTGAATACCACTTACTCCATCACTCCAATCCCTCTTATCATCCATCTCTTATCTCTCTTTACCCCCCCCTCATCCTCTGCATTCATCTTCTGCTGACAACTAGGTTATACCTTCCTCTCCTACCTGTCATGATCACTCTTTCGCCTCCTCGCTGCGGTGTCACCAGCTCCCTGCACCTTCTCTGACCACAATCAGTCACCTTCACATAGCCTCCTGACACTGTACCTGCAGAGTCTATGATCCATCTCTACTTTGCAACCTACAAACTATTATCACTAGCACTGTGCAGTTCACAGCTCTGCCCAGTGGAAGACTTTTGCTTCACTGTCTGGCTTATGGCATTATCCTCTATTCTACATTTCTTGTGAAAGGAAAGCCAAGCTTTTCTCAGTGTGTAAGGTAACAGTGATGTACGTATTTCTTTGTTATCAGTGTCCTTCATATAATGCTTTAACTCTGCTGCCTGGATCTAGAATGTATTCAAAAGATGTGTGCATGTGTCCTCAGTAATTGCTGTTGTCATTGATGATCAGTTTGCTTATATAATTTAAGGTGCTTAATTATATAGGTAACACAACCTAAACAATCTATTAACATGTTATTAATTGTTATACAAGCATATATTATGTTTAGAATGTGTTATAATATCATATAACAATTCCTAACATGTTAATACATTGTTTATAGTTGTTTATAATGGAAACCTAAACTAAAGTGTTACCATTATATATCTAATTGTATAAATAAATAGTTAATTAATACAATTAAGGCAGATGAGATTAGCTAGAAACAAAGTATGCGGAACATGTATATATATATATATATATATATATATATATATATATATATATATATATATATATATATACACTCACCTAAAGGATTATTAGGAACACCTGTTCAGTTTCTCATTAATGCAATTATCTAACCAACCAATCACATGGCAGTTGCTTCAATGCATTTAGGGGTGTGGTCCTGGTCAAGACAATCTCCTGAACTCCAAACTGAATGTCTGAATGGGAAAGAAAGATTATTTAAGCAATTTTGAGTGTGGCATGGTTGTTGGTGCCAGACGGGCCGGTCTGAGTATTTCACAATCTGCTCAGTTACTGGGATTTTCACGCACAACCATTTCTAGGGTTTACAAAGAATGGTGTGAAAAGGGAAAAACATCCAGTATGCGGCAGTCCTGTGGGGGCGAAAATGCCTTGTTGATGCTAGAGGTCAGAGGAGAATGGGCCGACTGATTCAAGCTGATAGAAGAGCAACTTTGACTGAAATAACCACTCGTTACAACCGAGGTATGCAGCAAAGCATTTGTGAAGCCACAACACGTACAACCTTGAGGCGGATGGGCTACAACAGCAGAAGACCCCACCGGGTACCACTCATCTCCACTACAAATAGGAAAAAGAGGCTACAATTTGCACAAGCTCACCAAAATTGGACAGTTGAAGACTGGAAAAATGTTGCCTGGTCTGATGAGTCTCGATTTCTGTTGAGACATTCAGAGTCAGAATTTGGCGTAAACAGAATGAGAACATGGATCCATCATGCCTTGTTACCACTGTGCAGGCTGGTGGTGGTGGTGTAATGGTGTGGGGGATGTTTTCTTGGCACACTTTAGGCCCCTTAGTGCCAACTGGGCATCTGACCATGTCCATCCCTTTATGACCACCATGTACCCATCCTCTGATGGCTACTTCCAGCAGGATAATGCACCATGTCACAAAGGTCGAATCATTTCAAATTGGTTTCTTGAACATGACAATGAGTTCACTGTACTAAACTGGCCCCCACAGTCACCAGATCTCAACCCAATAGAGCATCTTTGGGATGTGGTGGAACGGGAGATTCGTGCCCTGGATGTGCATCCCACAAATCTCCATCAACTGCAAGATGCTATCCTATCAATATGGGCCAACATTTCTAAAGAATGCTTTCAGCACCTTGTTGAATCAATGCCACGTAGAATTAAGGCAGTTCTGAAGGCGAAAGGGGGTCAAACACAGTATTAGTATGGTGTTCCTAATAATCCATTAGGTGAGTGTATATGTACTCTAAAGGAAACATCTTGGCAATTATGATACTGTCAATGCATTTTTAGACAGTGGGACCTGCCCTTTCAATGGCTACCAAATTTAAAACATAGTCCCACAGTAATACCTACTTAATATCCAGGTACACCTTGTATTCAACTTATATTAAATAATTACTCTAAAAATACAGCTACTTCCTTAAAGAGAGAGTGCATTCATTCACGGTCATAACTGCTGGAATCTATACAAGATTTGATGAATATCAGAACATAGGAGAACATAAGAAAGTCTACAAACAACAGGAGGCTATTCGACCCATCATGCTTGCTTTGTGTAAAATAATAACTAAGTGATCCATAGATCCTATCCAGTCTTTTTTAAATGTTCCCAAATTTTCAGATTCAACCACATCGCTGGGGAGTTAGTTCAGATTGTGACAATTCTCTGTGTGAAAAAGTGTCTCCTGTTTTTCATCTTGAATACCTTGAAGCCCAGGTGATTTGTTTGTTTTTAATTCTGCTGGTCCCTTTAGTACCTCCTCCTCATTTATCCTGATCTCTCTTAGGGTTTGACTTGACTGATTGTTAACCTGTGGCATGTTATCCATTTTTTCTTTGGTACAAACTTGTGTGAAATACTCATTTAGAACATTTGCCACATCTTGTTCATTTTCCAGGATACTTCCATTTATGCCCCTTAGCTGTTTCACTTCTTCCTTTATTGACCTCTTGCTGTTGTAGTATTGAAAATAGCTCTTTGCATTAGTTTTAGCTCCAAGAACTATCTTTCTATTTCCCTCTTTGCTTTCCTGATCCCTTTCTTAAGATCTCTTTGCAGTTCAACATGTTCTTTGTATTTTGTTTCATCTCTATCCTTTTGTATGCACTATACAACATTTTCTTTCTCTTGATATTTCTTTGCATACTTCTATTAAACCATTTTGGCCAATGTTATTTGGTCCTCAATTTGTTAAGTTTTGGTACAAATTTCTCCTGAGCCTCAAGTAGTATATTCTTAAAATATATCCATCCATTTTCAACTGAATCTGTATCCAGTGTGCTCCAGTCTAACTCTTCTAAGTGCCGCCTCATACCTTCAAGGTTTGCTTTTCTGAAATTGTAGACCATTGTTTTAGACTTGGTCCTTGCTTTTTGAAAGAATGCCTCAAAGCTAACCATATTGTGATCACAGTTTGCCATTGGTTCTCTAACTAGTGTCCCTCTGACTCTATCTTGGTCATTTGAAAAGATCAAGTCAATGTATGCTCTCTCTCTGGTTGGTTCCCTGACAAATTGAGTTAGAAAGCAGTCATTTACCATCTCAACCATTTCTATTTCTGCTTCTGTAATCCCAACTGGACTTCCCCATGCTATATTTGGGAAATTGAAATCCCACATTATAACAGCCACATCCTTGCTACATGCAGTCCTGATTACACTGTACAATGCAACATCTTTCTGAATATCTGAGTTGGGTGGTCTGTAACACACTCCTACCGCTAATCCTCCAGATCTTTTAATCAAAAGTTAAACCCACAAAGATTCTGTTTCGTTACTGGAATCTATTTTGAGTTCTTCTCCCTCAATTTCATTTCTGACATACACTCACCTAAAGGATTGTTAGGAACACCATACTAATACTGTGTTTGACCCCCTTTCGCCTTCAGAACAGCCTTAATTCCCAAGTGCCCAATTGGCACTAAGGGGCCTAAAGTGTGCCAAGAAAACATCCCCCACACCATTACACCACCACCACCAGCCTGCACAGTGGTAACAAGGCATGATGGATCCATGTTCTCATTCTGTTTACGCCAAATTCTGACTCTACCATCTGAATGTCTCAACAGAAATCGAGACTCATCAGACCAGGCAACATTTTTCCAGTCTTCAGCTGTCCAATTTTGGTGAGCTTGTGCAAATTGTAGCCTCTTTTTCCTATTTGTAGTGGAGATGAGTGGTACCCGGTGGGGTCTTCTGCTTTTGTAGCCCATCCGCCTCAAGGTTGTACGTGTTGTGGCTTCACAAATGCTTTGCTGCATACCTCGGTTGTAACGAGTGGTTATTTCAGTCAAAGTTGTTCTTCTATCAGCTTGAATCAGTCGGCCCATTCTCCTCTGACCTCTAGCATCAACAAGGCATTTTCGCCCCCACAGGACTGCCGCATACTGGATGTTTTTCCCTTTTCACACCATTCTTTGTAAACCCTAGAAATGGTTGTGCGTGAAAATCCCAGTAACTGAGCAGATTGTGAAATACTCAGACCGGCCCATCTGGCACCAACAACCATGCCACACTCAAAATTGCTTAAATCACCTTTCTTTCCCATTCAGACATTCAGTTTGGAGTTCAGGAGATTGTCTTGACCAGGACCACACCCCTAAATGCATTGAAGCAACTGCCATGTGATTGGTTGGTTAGATAATTGCATTAATGAGAAATTGAACAGGTGTTCCTAATAATCCTTTAGGTGAGTGTATAATGCTACCCCACCACCTTTGATTTTGCCTGTCTTTCCTAAACTGTGTGTATCCTTTCAACTTGTATTCATCCCCATCATTTTCTGTAAGCCAAGTTTCTGTCACTCCTACAACATCATAATCACACGCCACCACTGTGGCTTCTAGGTCTAACACCTTGTTCCTTCTTGTTATACTCCTGGCATTGAGGTACAAACATTTCAGGACTTTCCTACTAGCAGTTTCCCTTGGTTTTCTTTCCTTAGTGGAACATCTCCCATTGTCAGAGCTCCCTGCTCCCCTGGTCCCTAGTTTAAAAGATTCTCAATTACTCTGCACATACACTCTAACCTAGCTGGACTGAATTAACTACAATTAAGGCAAACTAGGGATAAGATTTACTACAATTTAAGGCAAATCTAAAAACAAGATTAGGTATTAGGAATAGATGCACTTTTGTGTGTCAATGTTGTGTTTTCTCATGTTATGCTAAGTGTATTTTGCAGTCTTGTATTCAAATAGAGTTGATCAGTTCTGCAACCCTAGCTTGGTTACCCTGAGCAACACAAGTAACATCTATATTCCTTTATATTATAGTCTGAAGTGAACAGTTTCTACATCTTATAAATAAAAATGAAAAAGAGACAGTTGTTGTTTTTTCTTTTTTTCTTTTTCTTTTCCAAATATTATAAGTGTATTTAAATGTATAATACATCAGAAGAATTATATGATTAGAAGCATGTAATTCTTTAAACATATGGCAAGCTCTGCATGTGGTGAAATATTAAAAAGCTGTGTCAGCACAGAGGCCAAATTCCTATGGGTGATGAGATCTGGTGGACAAAGACAGCTCCCTGTGATAATGTTCTGCAGATGCATGCCCTCCAAACCAACAGCGAAAGACAAAAGACAATAAATATTCCCTTTACTCAGAAGCCTCACCAAGTTTTGGAATTATTAATTTAACAGAATCCAGCAATTATGAGCAGGTGGCTGAGCTAGCAGGAGATGGAGTCGGGTCGCGGGGGTGGTGGGGGTGAAATAGGAGATAATAGGAGTATCTTTTAATATGGTAGACCTTTATATACTCTGGCTGTTTTAGATAGTATTTACAACATGAATAATTATGGGGGCTCACCAAGATCCATCAATTGTAGCAGTATTCATTCTGGTCAGTCAATGTGTTTTATGGTTTGTTTTAACATTCCAACTACATGTATACAGTAATATGTGCAAATAAGTAAGTACATGCCCTTTCATATCAATATTCTTACAGAAAAATAAGTTAGTAATATATATATTTTTAAAATAAGGGTATTGCAAACAGTATGAATAATGTTATTGTAACAAAGCAGTTTTCTTTGAAGTAACATGAGTGAATTGAACAATTATTAGTATTTATGTATTTATTTATTAGCAGATGCCCTTATCTAGGGCAGCTTATAGGTTACACAAGAAACATTTAAAAGCGGAAATATAAATCATACAAATTATTTATTACCCAGTTATGATCATGTAATTACATTTAATTGCATGGCCTGTTACATAATTATCTAAACATACATCACTTCGGTACCTTTTGGTAACTACCAGTGTAATTGTGCCTATTTACACTGTATTTACACTGTAACTGTGCATGGTTACAATGTTTTTACTGTCCTAGGGTAACACTTTACATTTAGTGTCCCTAATTACTGTGTATTTACTTGGTACATACCAGTGTAATTATGCCTATTTACACAGTATTTACACTGTGACAAGTAATTACAGTGTAAATACACAGTAATTAGGGACACTTCATGTACAGTGTTACCATTACTTTTCACCTGGCCAGCTAAATGTAATTCTATACTCCACCCTATGCCATCCAACTCCTCCTACCATCCAGCCTAAAACAACGAATACATTCTAGGATGTCTTTATTGTGAAAACTGACAGCTGCTAATTTGAGTTACTGTACTGTTTTCTAGTTCAAACAAGGTTGCTAGGTGATTCCACAGCAGTTAATGAAGTGAAGGGGATTTGGTAATTAGATGAGTTTAACTATAAGTACACTTGATTTTGTCCCAGAGTCTCAGCGGTGAGAGTCATTTCTCATTTAGTGCTATGAAACTTATTCAGTGCAGACTCCCGGATGACAGAGACAGCAGGGAACAGAGCAGGTAAAGCCTGGCCCATCTGTCAAGAAGGAACCTGACTTCAAAAATATGCTACAGTGTGGGTTAAAAAGTAATTTTCATAGGATTATTTAGAAATACTAATAACAACAGCAATTCTTTGACTTTTAGAATGTCCGTTGTTACTTTTGGGGTTTTATCACATGTGGTATCCAAATAATTGAGCTAATCAACCTACAGATGCTGACCTTGTTAAAGTCTAATTTCCTAGCTTTGATGCTGCAACAGATCCCATTAGTGGCCAGCATGTGGATTGCTGTGCATTGATGGATAAGCTTGCTGGTAATGGGTGATTAGGAGGGACAGGAAGATAGCACAGCAAAGTGCTCAATCACAGCCATCATGGCTATTCCATAGCAGTTATGTCGGCATTGTGGTTGAACCCTCTACCGCTCTTACCAATTCGCTGGAGCCCAGTAAAAATGTAGAGATCATTGATCAGAGAGCTAGAGATTATTCGCATTGACAGCTAATGCTCTTGTGAAACAAAAAATGAAGGATGAGGTCTTTAGACAGTGCTGGGTTCATTACAGTACACCTTTTCATATGCTGTGGAAAGTGCTATACCCATTAATAAGGTAGTAGATGTTGGAGATCTCTGTGGAAAAGACTGGAATATTAAAGAAGGTTCCAAATGTCATAATTACTAATAATAATTTAAAGCTTGTTTTTTTTAATGTATGTATCCCTGTTAAGATACCATGTCTCAATAGTCCATTCTGCTGATTAGTTTAACTTGGTTGTGTTGTTGACACTACTTCAGGTACAGTTATAGAAAAACAAGACATGTCCTGAAGTTTCTCTCGTCACAGGAAGCCTTCCAATTCCCTGTTGCTGAAAAGGAAGAGTTTAATGTTGCATTGTACAATGTAATCAGGACTGCATGTAGCAAGGATGTGGCTGTTATAATGGGGGATTTCAATTTCCCAAATATAGACTGGGAAAGCCCAGTTGGGACTACAGAAGCAGAAATAGAAATGGTTGAGATGGTAAATGACTGCTTTCTAACTCAATTTGTCAGGGAACCAACCAGAGAGAGTACATGCATTGATTTGATCTTTTCAAGTGACCAAGATAGAGTCAGAGGGACATTAGTTAGAGAACCAATGGCAAACTGTGATCACAATATGGTTAGCTTTGAGGCATTCTTTCACAAAACAAGGACCAAGTCTAAAACAATGGTCTACAATTTTAGAAAAGCAAACCTTGAAGGTAAGAGGCAGCACTTAGAAGAGTTAGACTGGAGCACACTGGATACAGATTCAGTTGAAAATGGATGGATATATTTTAAGAATATACTACTTGAGGGTCCAGAGAAATTTTTACCAAAACTTAGCAAACTGAGGACCAAGAAACATTGGCCAAAATGGTTTAATAGAAGTATGCAAAAATTATAAAGAGAAAGAACATTTTGTATGAGCTATACAAAAGGGATAGAGACGAAACAAAATACAAAGAATATGTTGAACTGCAAAGAAATCTTAAGAAATGGATCAGGAAAGCAAGGAGGGAAATAGAAAGAAACATAGCTCTTGGAGCTAAAACTAATGCAAAGAGCTTTTTATCAATACTACAACAGCAAGAGGTCAATAAAGGAGGAAATGAAACAGATAATGGGCAAAAATTGAAGTATCTTGTTAATCGAAAACGAGCAAATGTTCTAAATGAGTATTTCACAGAGGTTTTTACAAAAGAAAAAACGGATAACATGCCACAGGTTAACAATCAGTCCATTCAAACCCTAAGAGAGATCAGAATAAATGAGGAGGAGTTACTAAAGCAGAATTAAAAACAAACAAATCACCTGGATCAGATGGTATATTTCCAACAGGACTTAAAGAAATTAGGGAAATTATTTATAGGCCACTAACTCAAATATTCCAAATGACACAAATGGCACAGGGGATGTGCCAACTGACTGGAAGATGGCAAATGTCATACCAATCCACAAGAAAGGGGACAAAACTGAGCCAGGAAATTACAGACCAATCAGTCTCACCTGCATTACTTGTAAAATGTTGAAAAAAATATTAGACAGAAAATAGAGGAGCATCTTAATGAAAACCATATTCTTGGAGATAGTCAACATGGGTTTAGACGAGGCAGATCATGTCTTACTAATTTATTTGAATTTTTTGAACAGGCAACTGCAGCTGTAGATCACATGAAAGCATATTATATGATATACTTAGATTTTCAAAAAGCTTTTGATAAGGTTCCACACCAAAGACTGACCCTCAAATTGGAAGCTGTAGGCATTCAGGGTAATGTAAGTAGATGGATTATGAACTGGTTGATGTATAGGAAACAGAGGGTGTCGATTAGAGGAGTTGCTTCTAACTGGAGTGAGGTTGTTAGTGGTGTTCCACAGGGATCAGTACTAGGGCCTTTGCTTTTTCTAATCTACATTAATGATCTGGACTCTGTGATAGTTAGCAAACTTGTCAAATTTGCAGATGATACTAAAATAGGTGGCTCAGCAGATACAATGTTGGAAGCACAGGCTATTCAATGGGACTTAGATTCAGTTGTGGGCCGACAGCTGGCAGATGAAATTCAATGTGGACAAGTGCAAGGTAATACATGCAGGTAACAAAAATGTCCACTATAATTACACTATGGAAGGAATAGAACTAGATGAAGTATCGCATCAGAAAGACCTAGGAGTCTACATGGACTCCTCACTTTCTCCATCCAAACAATGTGGGGAAGCAATAAAAAAGGCAAACAGAATGTTAAGGGTATATTGTCAAAAGTGTAGAATTTAAAACAAGGGCAGTGATGTTCAGACTGTACAATGCACTAGTTAGAGCTCATCTGGATACTGTGTACAGTTCTGGGCTCCACACTTCAAGAAACATATCACTGCTCTAGAGGCAGTTCAGAGGAGAGCAACCAGACTTATTCCAGGTCTGAAGGGAATGTCCTACTGAGAGACTGAGGAACTGAACCTTTTCACCCTAGAACAGAGGAGACTACGTGGGGACTTGATTCAAGTCTTCAAAATCATGAAAAGCATCGACCACATCAAACCAGAGGAGCTTTTCCAGATCAGCAGGGACACGCACCCGGAGACAAAAATGGAAATTGGGCTTCAAGGCATTCAAGACGGAAAACAGGAGACACTTCTTCACACAGAGAGTCGTCACAATCTGAACAAACTCCCCAGCGATGTGGGTGAAGCTGAACATTTGGGAACATTTAAAAATAGTTATTAATGGACACCAAACGAGCACGATGGGTCGAATGGCCTCCTCTCATTTTTAAACTTTCTTATGTTCTCTTATGTTCTTTCCTAATGTGAAAAACAGGCAGAAAAATAGGTTATTTGCTAAAACAGGACAAGCTTCACATTACTTATAGAAAGGCAGATGTGAAGTACATTTCAATTGAAGTTATTTCACAGATTACCTTGCATTTGCAGTATTAGTTGGTGTCCTGCCAGTAATCGAAATGATTGTTAACGACTGGAGAGGGAAGATAAGCAGTACGGAACAGTAAGTCCACATCCACTACAGAGAATACCACCTAGAAGACATTAAAAGATTTACAATATGCTTCTAGTCATTTTCAAATTAGAATTAATTAATTTCACTTCAGCTGTTTTGAATCTTTTTAGTCAGAATATATTTATATAAGGTTTTTAAATCAAGAAAACATGTTATTTCTAGATAAGGTCTACTGTTTAAAACAGAACCTGTAAAAAGACATATGTTAATGACATTTCAATATCTTTTTATCTTTACGTTCCACCAACTATTTGTCCTCAAAATAAAAAAATAAAACAATAAAACAAAATATTACTGATATCGTTTGAAGAAAAGCAAAATATTTGTAATACTTTTTAAAAATATATATATATAAAGCTGTCAACTTTGATGTGTAAATGCATTTTATTATTAGTCCTAAACCATTACTAACCTTAGGAATATACAAAATGACAGCAATATTGCCTGTGGGGAATTTCATCATAGGAAATTGAGTGACATTAGCCAGCATGTCATAACCACTTAGTCATGCAACAAAATAATGTGGCTACCATTAACTTTCAATGATCTTGCAAGGAGGAATAACATTCTCACTTTCTGCACCAGGTATGTCTTATTACAATAATACTGAAGTCCTAATGCATGGAGATCTTTAAACCTCTCTACCTTGTCTTTCCAATATCTGAAAGGATCAAGTAAAATAAGTTGATTTATTTAAATTCGTCACCATTTTGTCCTGAAGTCAACAGAAATGTGTTTTTATGTTTTTCATTTTAATATGGTTTATGGGTAACTTCATTAGCTACACTTAGTTAGGTCATCATTGTAACAAGTCTGCCTGTTCTGTATTCAGTAGTTGCACAGGGCTTACATACTCAAAGGAGATCTGAATTATTTAAGTACAAGCCACAAAGGACGCTATCACTGTTGGGTTTCTGGATTCATTGTTGCTGATTTGTTATTAGTGTTTTCACCCATCATGGTGTTCTCTGTGTGTTACCCATGTGTCTGCTGATTGTATGTAGTCTCTTTTTTTGACGTCCTGTGTGTGTGTGTGTCTTGAGGAGGCTGAATTCCACAGACCATTGTGTGTCAACCTTCTGTTTATCTATGTTGCTGTTCATCTATTGCTAACACTGTAAAAGGGCTGAGCCTTCCTTTACTGCAGTCTGCGGTGCTGGTGTGTTACATAAGAAAACAATACATTGTTCCACAGAGGGCGTATCCTATTTTTCTCTGTGGTTCCCATTAAAGCTCCCTATTTCATAGCATTTAATTTCTTAATTTCATTGTAAAAAACTAAATGTTCTTTACCTGCTAACCTTTTGTTAGTTTGTGCTTGTAATAAATGCAGCTCTCCTGGTGGTAATGTCATAGGTGTCACAAGTGCCAAGCGAGCTTAGATTTGGATTTAGACATGAGATAAAGTGACAGGTCTCAGCAGAAATGTTGCAAGGGCAAGTGCTCTGACATTAATGCCAACACCAGGCCATGAACTGCCTGGAAGAAAAGCAGGGCTACACAAATAGCACCACTCTCTTTCGATACATAAATCTGTCAGATGGTGAATTTCTGCTCATCTTTTTTAGAGTAGAATCCTTCAAAATAGTTTTCCTCTGACTTTCAATTATGTCTTCTGATACATGTCGACATACATTTAAACTTTTCAAAACACTACACACTTTACTTGCGTTTAATTAAATCAGTTTTGTTAATATATAATTCTAATGCAACTAATATTTTAATTGATTTATTTAAAGTTTCCCATTACTATCTTTATCCTTTCTATATCATGATTCACTATAGAAAAAATATAGCTATTGCTATTAGCAACACACACTAGTGCTTAAAATTCCTCTAGAAACCACTGGTCTGAGCATTTAGAGTAGATAAGACTTCCCTCAATACTGCAATAGCTGATATGCAGCTTCCCTTTAAAAGGCTTTGCCTTTACAGTAGATCCAAACAGCTTTAGCGCAAGAGCTGTCTAGGGACATTGCTAAGAGCTTGCAAAAGTTGATCTGGCCCCCAGGCTGCGAGCTGGAGATTACTGGTCTACAACATTTTTTTTTTAACCTTATTTAAACTTTTCCAGTCATTCACATTTTTAACATATAGCACATAATGATAGACGTTATGTATAAACATGCGCACATTCAGTACAAATCATTAAATAATGATGTATATGTGGATTTATATTTATAAAAAACATTTATCACTTATCTTAATTATCCTAATCCTGAAAATGGGGTTAAAGCAACACATCGCTTGAAGTATGCAAGGAAAGTGGGAGGGGAAAAAACACCTCTCGACCAATCAACAGCTGATATTTTTAATATTTACAGGAGGCGGAAATCTGTGAAAAAAACATTAGACACAAACATACAAACAATTAAAAACTAAATGCATGCTCTGTAAAATGTTGTGTAAATATTCTGGCAATTGAAATTGACGTAGTGTGTCCAAAATGAATAGGCCTATGTAAAATAAAACAATGCTCACTCATTTGAATTGTTTATGCCACTACTAATTCTGATATTGTGGTACTGTTGATTCATGTTTTGCATGAACCTCACCAGGATTTGTTTTGTTTACATTTCCAAGGGTTTTGTGTTGATTTTGTTTCTTTTCACTCTATTTGAGAAGATATCAACCATTTGGAAGGTTTCTATGAGAACCAGAAAGACTGGTTTCAAACTGATTTATCACTGAAGCTTCCTAGATTTGGTACAGCGATGCGAATCGTTATTGCTTAAACTATCAGAGCCAATAAGTTTGATTTTGTTTTGTTTTTAGTTTTGTATAAGTCATAATGTCATATCAGTCATGTTTTGCTGAACTTTTCTCATCATAAGACTTTATTTCACAACATAAAACTGACAGCATTTCTTAGCTCTCTCTGAAAGTCGCTCAGGAATTGTTTAATCTGTGCTTTAAATATTTTTTCCTCACATAATAGAACAATTGATTTGTAAAGGATAATCATAGGCCCCTTGAGTAGCATGAACAACCATTTCCAAGAAGGTTTGGAGACTTTAAGCATAGGTGCTTTCTTAACTACAGACCAGAGCTTCCCTCTGTTGGGTGACAGAGGAACTTCAAGTAAATGGCCTAATCACAAAGCGTTGGTACGAAGAGACTGCATTTGTTAATGGAGACTGACAGCCTCAAGTCATCAAGGAAGAATAGTTCTCTTAGAAAGACTACTGGGTTATTGCAAGTGACAACTATGGAATCAGTTAGTGTTAGATCCTATGAATTCCTGCTGTTGTGTACCTCCACTCACCTCATCCACACAGCCCCACCAGCAGAGCAACAAATCTGCTAGGCCAAAAGACTGGTCCCCCACACAGAGGATCTGAAGGCTCTACCAAGTTCTGAAGGGCTGATATCATCCTAACATGTTTTTACAATATGAGCCCTGTTAAATCTGTATATATATACACACATATATATATATATATATATATATATATATATATATATATATATATATATATATATATATACTGGCTTAGTACTGAAGTATTGACCATTGCTTTGTCTTATATACTTGACTCTTTGGCCAAGTCATGAGTATTAATAACTTTATTTTGAGATATAAACCTTTTGACATATATAAACCTTTTTATAACGATTGAATATAGTCTAATCCTTTAACATAATGGTTATAATAAGCCATTTATATCTATAATGTTTTATGGTGAATACTTTGAGAGAGTAAAAAAGTATTTCTGATATTGATTGATGGATTTTAAAATTAAAAGTGATCTGTGTTTCTGTCCCTCCTTCACTTCCTAGAGCACAGATTAATATAGCATGAATTACCTTTCATTCCAACTGTAGGGCAATAATTAAATCAAAGGTAATGTGTCAATTACCAGACATTACAGGCTTTTGAGCAATTAAAGCATGTATGTTAGCTGTTACAGACATTATGTTAAAGAATGATGACTGAGAACTCTGAATGAGCTGCTGATGATTAATTAACATATAACTGATAATAGAACAAACAACTATGAATTCATTCTTTTTAAATAAACTTTGTTTACTGTGAATCTTTTTTTTTAAAGGAAATAAAATCATTTGTTTTCCTCAGTATTTTCAATGCGAAGGACAATCTCGAGTGGCAGTAACCTTGAAAGATAAAAACACTTTAATAATATGTCAAAATACACCTACAGGAAATCATTATGCCCTGTACATAATGTATGTTACAAGATCTGTAAGTTGGATATTTGTGGGAGTCTGCAGATTTTTGTTTTAATAAATAAATCGAATATATAAAGATCTGGAAAAAAAAATAAGAGACCACTCCAAGTTCAGAAATCAAGTGGTATCTTAATTTTTTCCAGATCTGTATATATTTGTTCCACAAGCTAAATTTCTATAGAGATATTTAGTCCTGGGATTTTTGGTTATCTGGTGCTAACAATGTTTTGCTAAAAGTTAACTAGCTCTATGAGAGTGCCTCAGGGTTACTTTGTAAAAAGGAATAGTTTGCATCCTCGTCTCCTCGATTTTTCTTGTACATTATTAAGCTTTTCATTGGCATAGTTCAGATTCTGTCGTTGTGATCGCTACATGGACTCAGTGTTAATTCTAGCCTCCTTCCTTCTTATACATCTTAGAAAGAGGATCAGTTCTGGGTTTTCAGTTTTGTATTTCAACTCCTTGAGGAGCCCTTAGCCTATAGCTTGAAGGGTTCTTGAGGAAAGTCATGGTAATTACTAGGCTGAGAGTAATATAACTGGAGGAATTAAATCATTGCGCCTAGTAGCAGCACATCTTTGGTAACAGTATTGCCTGGGTAAAGCCACTTTGTTCACAGAAAAGGCAAGAAAATATAACCAATTTTAATATAATATGTATACCATGAAACTTACCAATAAATAAGGGCACTTCCTAGTCAGGTAATGGAGAAATATATGTATTGTAAGTTGTTTGTTATTGTAGTTATTGTAAGTCTGGCAACGACCAGGTCAAGAGGTGAGTGCAGTCTGTGATGTCAGATGGAGGGAAGGCTATTGGTGGGGGGGTTTGGTTTCCTCTCAATGAAAGCCGGACAGCAGGGCATCTCAGGGGGTGGCGTACTTGGCCACATTGGGCAGCCCTGGCAACTGAGTGCAGTACAGGAGATGCTCATGTTGTGGGCATTGTACCACTTGCTGTAGTAGTACTCCAAGCTGGAGGAGTCGGAGAAAGCGTTGGTTCCGCCCACCACGAACAGGAGGTCGTCCACCACCTCAATGCCGAAATTGCTGTGTGGGCTGCATATGGTGGGCACTGGGCGCCAGCTGTTGGTCAGCGTGTTGCAGGCCTCTACGCTTCACAGCTGGTTCGTCCCATCAAAGCCACCAACCTGCTGCAGGGGTCAGAGGGCAGAGGTCTCACATTTTAGGGATTTTAGGATTTGGAACAAGATGTGAGGGCTCCTTAAATGTCTTAGTTTTGCTTGTATTTTTATTATCATTATTATAATAATAACAACAATATTAATAACAATAAACACAAGGAATTGTAATAAGCACCCCCTTCCTATAGCACAACATATGGATATTATACTGTATACATACTAATTATAAGTGCATGCCATTTGGGTTCTGAATTATGTAAAAGACCAAGCCACCAGAATACTGCAGTGTCATTTAGAATATATCTATTTTACAGGAATCACATGATTAATTGATTATGATTGAAGGGTTTAGTTCAATACAGGTGTATAATCAAAAGCTGTTAACACTGGTAGCCGTTATGTTCATCCCCCTGCTGTGTTTGTGATGGCTTCTTGCAGTGAATCCTCACCGTATACACGCGGTCCTCATAGGCAATCACGCCCACTCCTCTGCGCTTGCTCAACATGGGGACGATGGTGGTCCACTGGTTGGTCTCTGGGCTGTATGTTTCTGATGTCAAGTGACACTCGTTCCCATCTGTGCCCCGCAGGTGTACACCTAGCCAGGGAGGAAGCAAAATAAATCTTTGAATCCATGCAAGAAAGTAGAATTCGTTAAGTGTGAAGCAGAGAAAATGGGTGCCCCTGGGCCTGGATTGACTATTGTCTGAGCCGTGGCTGCACAGATCTGGAGGCTGCTGACCAAACTGTTTCTAAACTCTGCTAGAGTAGACAGCAACTACTGCATGTCTTTACATGCTGGTAAATAAATTATGACAGTCAAGGTGGTGCCGTGACTTTACAATTACAATTACAATTTCAGTGTGATTGTTTGGTTCATATTGTATTCATGTAACAATTCCTGCTTTGGCACTTCATGTTTTGTTGTGTGTGTTTCATTTGTATCCAGACAAAACACAACAAATCTATATAAAACTAGGAGTATGCCAACTTACTTTCCCCCCAGTTCAAACTTTTATAAATTTAAACACAGAGGTAGTCAAATTCGATCTGTAAATATAGTACTATAACTCAAAGCAATCAACAATAAAATGATCTTGAATAAGCCAGTTAGAGAAAATGAAATTAATTTGAGCAATAGAGTTCTAGAAGACACAGCATCCACCCCAAGAACTGAGTTAGTCATCCCTGCTCTGAAACATAGTAGCCCTTCCATGACTGAGACTCGACCTAGCCCCATTTACAGTGAGCGCTGCAGGGAGGCTTCCCACCTTGTTGTGCAGGGTGGTGGAGCTGGCATTGCTTCTTTCCTCATGCATGGGCGCGATTTGGGTCAAGCAGTTGGTCTCGGGATTGAAGGGATCGGCTGTGTTGAGCTGCTCGTGGCTGTCGAAGCTGCTCATGGCATATATGAAGCCGTCCCTCACAGCCACGCTGACCTTGCAACGCCAGTATCTCATGGGCCGCACCTTGTGCCAAGTGCGGGCCACAGGATCGATTTTCGACATGCTGCTGAAGTTTTCCATGCAGTCGAAGCCACCCATGCAGTACACCCAGCCCTTGAGGTCGGCAACCCCATGGTAGGCCCTCAGGTTCTTCTCCCAGATGGTGACGTTCACACAGTGAACCCCGATCGACAGCATGATGTCATAGGGTAGCCGTGGCCGGGACATGGGGTTGTGGAAGTCCGCGTCTGAGCCATTCATGTGGTACATTGCCTTGACTGCATTGTTGATAATAGGCTTGCACTCGGCGGTCTGCTTCACCACCTCGTTGTTCCTCACTTTCTTCATGAAGTCCTGTGGGTGCATCAGAACCATCCATACCTGCAGGACAAGGAAGAAAAGTAATGGGGCAGCCCCGTTGGCTGGCTCCTCTACAGTGAACACGCACCTCCAATGAGCACAGCAGACACCGCAGGATCAGCTAGTTGCCTTGTTATAATATGCAATGTACAGTGGAGAGGAGGAGGCCAAGCACTATCAAAGACACGGCAATGATTTCTGCGCATCTCGGTATACAAAGTGATGAGAGGATCATTATGGTGATGATAAACAAATAGGAAATAAAAATCTGACAAACAGGGAGGAGTTATCCTAACCTTAACCCTTTTTTAGTAAGCCATCTTCACTCGTCAATTTGACCTCTGTAGGAATTAATGGAGATTTTCTTTCTGTGGTATTTTAATTCAGTGTTGTCATTAGGCTTAAACCCCAACAAGCATTTTCATTTATTCCAGTACTTTCTATCGGTGTCTGAAGAGGTCCGAGTTTATGTACAGCACATTATAACAACTGAAGAATGAGCTTCGTTATAACAGTGGTGGCCTGAATGGATGGAGCGATCATCCTTTTCATGAAAAATAAATCATGAGAGACCTTTCATTGAGTGTAGTGTGGGAATCAGTTTCCACATAGATAATTAGACTGGCTGAATCACTTTGGCAAAAGGCACGGACCTCTTTAATAAAACCATAGACCTTGATTGTACAGAAGGCAAGGTACAAAAGGTACAAAAGGTACAAAATATTAAGACAGTAATTAAAAATTGCATTGTTCAGTGGAAATTACATTATTGTTCCCTTTATATGAGCAAACGTGTATATGTTTTAAATGCAATAAAATGTTTGTTGGCTATATAGTTCATATTGTGGTGATCTGTGATCTTTAATATCACCAACAGCCAGGCTGCAGTGGGAAATAGTTTGGGTACAGCAATGTTAAATTAAAATATTAAAGGTGTTTTATTTGTTCCCCACATAAATGCAAAACTTCAGGCTTCTGGTCAGCCTCTCAGGGGTTTGTTTATGGCATCTCTGTTGCAGTTGCATTAATGTGACTTGACTTTGTATGATATTCTGTATGTGCTCTGGTGTTGTGCACTGGGGACTACTATGTCCTTCCGCAGACTCTGACCTTGGGTACCAGAACGGAGATGTGGCTGCATTGCTCGCTGGGTGCGTGGGCAGTATAGCGCAGGATGGCCTTGAACACCATGTCCTCCTGCTTGACGTTCTTTCTTTGTGATGATGTCCAGCAGCTGGTCCAGGGAGAGCGCCAGAGACTCAGCGGAGGCCTTGACCATGGGCTTGAAATGCTGCAGGGTGTAGCGGTAGGCCACCCGCTGGAGCTCAGCCACCCGCTGAAGTGGTTCTCTGGGCACAACTAAGCATCCAGAAAGTCACAGCAGGTCCGCACGAGGCCCACCAACACAAACTGGTCAGCCGCTACCAGCAGCTCCTGCACATTCTCGGAGTTCATGGATACGGCGCCGGTATAGGCATACTGGATGATGAGATTCATCATCTCTGGGGAGAGGACGGGGATGCTGTACTCCTTCTTCTTTGAACAGGACTCTGTGGGGGCAAGACAAACAACTTCTTCCTCATTCCCCCTCTCTGCTTAAGTGGTGATGGAGGAATCCTGGGACACCACAAACCGCACCACATAGCATGTGAGGTCCCCTTGTGCAGCAGAGTCATAGATCTTTGGTTTTCCTTATATGTTTACAATATGTGGACACTGACTTATATTCCATTCCACTTCATCTATACAAATTCTGTAGTAATAAAATAATGGATCACACTGCCACACAAAGAGTCTTTATTATCTGTTCCTTGAAATGTAATGTGAACAAATAATACCAGTTATTACCAGCGCTCCTCATTCATCTCCCTTTGTATCTGATTTTCATTCCAGCTGAGGTCTGGGGGGGCCTTAGCATATCAAAACCTTACCTTACACTATTTGTTTTTCATGAGTTCTGAATGAGAATTACACTGTATTGAACTCCCACTTGTAATGTAGTCGAATACAGGAAACAATCAATTTCTTGTTTTGTATTTGGCTCACTAGAGGTAGTTCAATTCTAGAATCCAGTTCAGGATAATGTATTTAAGTTAATTTATATATAATTTTGTTTTGGGGTCAGCAAACTAGACATGCTACATTTGACTGATGTGCTACCTGAGTTTTTAAACGTAAATAAATAATGAACTGACTGAAATGCAAGTATACTGTTTGGCAAGGTTCTTCATTTACCATAAAGGTACATCACACCACTGTATCTGTAATCATATTTCAGCATGGGCCCAGTATTGGCTTATGTTTAAGTGCTGGAAACATTTATTTTGCAGTCTATTTTAGCATATGCTTCAGTTACTATGAGTTCAGTTGGAACTAAAACCTTTAAGAAAAAAAAACCTTTATTGGGATATCTGTAATTCCCTCATTTGGTTCTGTCTTCCCTGGTCAGAAAAATCAGACCCTTTTTAAAAATGTATTGATTTTCACTACAGCTTTAACAACTTGCTGAGAAATGTGTGTTAATATTACAATAGTTTTGGGTACTTTGTTACCTTATAAGTACCTAGCAGTCACCGTAAGTTAGATGTTAGATGTTAGATACGGTGTGCTCACCGGAAGTAGGAGGTACAACCGCACTAGATGATCTTGTGGGCTTTGAACACGGTGCCGTCCATCATTATTACCACATCGTACAGCTTCTCCTCCAACCTCAGCTTGTTATATACTGTGGCACTCGTTTTGCTGCAACACTTATTGTCTGCTTTACTACTGTGGAACATTTGCTGCTAACTTTTCTTCTTCAACCTCTGCTCGTTATCTACCGTGGAGATTGCAACACTCGTTTTTCTGCAACACCCTCCCATATTGACTGGTTCACTATTGTGGAGTGTTTGCTGGTAACATTCTTTTCTAGTGGTCCATTCAACAAGATTCTGTATTAAGTGACACAGTGTGGTTTAACATTGGCCATGTTTCTTACTAGCATAAATGAAATCATGATCTCCTAAAAATGTTCCATGCTTCATGGAGGAACTTGTTTTTCTGTTGTCTGTTTTTAAAAAAGGGTTTCCCAGCCCTGGTCCTGGAGAAACAACTAGGTCTTCTGGATTTCAATCTAACATTTCAACTGCAGAAACAGAGCAACTGTTGCCTTAAATCAAGATTCACATGATGATTAACCACTGGTTATGTAAATAAAACCTAATTGATTGGGACGCTCTGTGATTGGGTTGGAAATAGCTTGATTGGGGCTATAAAATGTGCAAAATACAGTACAGATAACATTTCCTACAAGTTACATGAAATACGTGTATATACAAGTTTTCATATGTAGGCTTGTGAGTGGACTGACTACACCCCAGTCAAGGTGGCTTAAGTGTTCCATAGGTATGCTGGCCTGTGTTGACGCCGATGCTTCCCACAGTTATGTCAAGTTGGCTGGTAGTGGATCTCTACTCCAAATAGCTTGTCCCATTTCATCCCACAGATGCTCAATTGGATTGAGATCTGGTGATTGGGCAGGCCACTGCAGTGCACTGAATTTAATGTCATGTTCGTGGAACCATTCCTGGACAATTCTAGCCTTGAGGCATGGGGCATTATCCTGCTGAAAACATCCATTAGCAGATGGATACACTGCTGCCATGGAGGGATGCACCTGATTGGCAGTGATGTTCAGATATGCTGTGGCATTCAAATGTTGCTCCACTTTTATTGATACACATTGGCTGTCCCCCACGACATTGTCGCTTCTGCTTCTGTATGACTTTTTTGGTCCAGTATGACACTCTAATGGTCACCTATAACATTTATTGGACCTGTATGACATTTCTTGGTTGCATATGATAGTGTAGCATTTTTGGCTTTTTGTTACCTTGATTCACTGTTCTGCATCACAAGAAGAAATAACACAAGGACAATCAAAGTTAAAGCAATAGCCAGTGTTGCCAGAAATAAAAATTCACTAGTAGCCCAAAATCTATAAAAGTCTAGCCTAAAACTCTACTAAAACACTCTCCTATTGTTTCAAGTAAATCTTTTTGTCATCAAAATCTTGTTAAAATATAATAGTGTACTTCTAGAAACACTCATTACATTACAGTCTGAAACATTTTTATGTGACATTACTCCATCCTCATTTAGATTCTTTATATATTTTTGCCACTGTTTTTTTAATAATCTTTTGCAGAGTGTACAGCCTGCAGGTGTTTGAAAGCATGTGAGTTTTGTGTGATTGACTTGTTCCTTCAGCCCGAGTTGTTCGGCTTTTACTAGAAACTAATATGAAACGACAACAGTGAACATGAATGAGATGACAGTGCCTGAATAAATCTCGAGAAACATGAACAAGTTAGATAGCTTCATCTCTACTCTGTGACGTCCTCCTGTTTCATAAACCGTGAATGCTGCATAATAAGAGCATGTTATCATCAAGCGAGGCAATCTGTATACGGCATATCTGAAATGTATGCACAAAAGTTCCATTAACATCTGTTTAAAAGCCCCATAGGAGAGAAATTTGGGGGAATTAGAAATGAGGCCTGAAGGAAAAAAGGGAATAAATAGCTGTACAAAATGTTTCTCAGATTCAGTAAAAAAAAAAAAAAAAATTTAAATAAATCCTAATAGTTTGTTGTTCTTTTTTGTAGCATTTTTATGTAATTATGCCTAATGGTATTGTAAAAAAATTGTAATAGCACCGAAGGCTAAGTGTATTTATAATTACATTTATTTTTCTTTCATTGTGAATAATTATAGAGACCAGGCTGTGATTCATTCAATCACAGCCATGTAAACTGTCTGGTCCATTTAATTTGATCAATAAATGGAAATGGATGGTTCTTTATCTTCTGCGCAATTACATATTGGAACCACTGAGCCTCCATACAATATGGTTAGATGACAAACACATGCTGAGATGACAACAAAGGGAAACGATGCCCTGGATCTCATCACAGCAAGTTTCGATTGGGAAGCCATAGTGTGCCTCCACACCGCTCCTCCACACTGCTGTCAGCGTTTCTCACTGCTGCCCCGAAGAGACCACCTGAGGAGTCATTCAGCCTCCATTCCAACAATCCGTGTCTTCGTACCTTTAGGAAATTCATGTTTGCTTCTGTGAGGTGCATAATGTAGTGTGACACCTACATTTTATCAATTGTATGCCAAATTGCATGACAAGGAATGAAAGGCTGATATGGTTCCAGCAAATGAATCATCCTAGCACAATAAAATTGTGTTTTTATTCCTGTAAAACACTTGGTATTATTGATTTCCTTTATAATGCAAATAAATCAAGGTGAATGTTGGCTTGGGTCTCACATAGAGCACTGCACAGCACCATAGCATTTAATTGTTTAAATTGCATATTGTTGGTACTGACTGGTAAAAGCTACATGTTGACTGCAATAAACCTGCAGAATTACACAGCATAAATTAAAATGCTAAACATTGGTAGTGGAGTTCACAATAACATACACATTCTATTTCCAAACACATTTCAATCTTTGCCAGTGTCATAGACCTTGAAATACAATAATAGTTTTGAATCATACAATTTCTAAGGAATGGTTTTAAAAGACATTTGCACAGCTTTATAACATTTGTTACAACTTTTACATGTGTGCTGTATTACAGCTTGGGTATCATCAAGTGACCCATCACTGCAAGGTGTTCATAATGGCCTTCCAAAGGGCTTTACATTTAACTCACCAGAGCAGAAATCTTCCCCAAGAGTGTTATAATCATTATCTTCAATAGCGACCAGCACTGACATAGGACAAGACAAATGCCCTATGGATTATTCACATACATTTTCTTTTGCCCTTATTTGTGTCACAGTGTGATAAATAATATTCTTTATAATGGTCAGGGTTAAGGAAAAAAGGAATCATTTAAATTGAATACCATACCTTAAAAGAGGTATCTGCTTTGCTGCAATTAAATGCACCCATTGGAATATAAATGTGTTTCTGATAAATTGACCCTGACACACTGTAAGAGGATACGCTGAAGCACGCTGCCATTCTAGTGCAAAGGATACACCGTATCAGTTCCATAGGAAAGCCTTTTCAATACATTTCCTGCCGTAGGGGATAACCAACTTGAGTAAAATAATACAAATGTAAGATAATTCAAAATAAGTAATCTTCAGCTGAATGCTGTACTACCAAAAGTACTGGGGCAACAAAATAAATACCGTTAGTGTATTTTATAAAGTGTCTACCCTTGTCTAATTGCTGCAGCACTTTTCAGCCTGGAGATTAACTACGATAGCAGGGCATGAATCGTGTTCAACTCTTTTTTTTTAACTATTGTGTGATACTCCCACTGTTGTGTGATGCGCCTTCGCCATAAAAACCCATCAGTGCTGGCAGTCATCCAAAGCATCTCAATACACTGGAGGTAGCAGTACCCTTAAAAAAGCTCACAAAACCTGGGTTCAACCCAATATAGTCAGGCTTGTCACATTACAGAAACATATTCCTTCTCTAAAAGTACTGTTGGTAATTTAACTTGGGATTTTAAAGTACTGCAGTAATGCTTGTACATGTGCCTTTTGCAGTGGCATTACTCCTCTAGACTTGGAAGAACATTTAAAGCTCTTGTGACAGGGGACCACACTTATGGCATAGTGGATCTGTAGCTTGTCTGGGACTATGTGGATCAGGCACTTGTGTCTGAGATGGCAGTTTGAATATGAGAAATGTCTGACAACATATGCCACAGTAGATTGTGTCACAGCATACCTTGCGCTCTTATATATATATATTGATGTCACCAGCATATAGGGTGAAATAGGTCAGAAAAAAACTGAACCGAACATAGAAGAAAATATAGAATGCTCAGATTTATTTTCAAGAGGAGAGAATAATGTTTAAAATTAAAATTAAAATGTTTTGGAAATGCAAAAACTAAAACTAAATTAAAAATACATACATGTATTAGAAGTTCTAACACCAAAATTCAAATTAGTCCACTTTTTTCCCCTAAAGATCAATGACAGCTGAATTGTATTTTATTGATAGTTTGTTTTATAAAACAAGAGAATCATCTTGAATTTTTGTCACGTTCCAGTTTTCATAAATCAGTGAACTAGTGAATATCTGAACATTTCTGAACCAAGTTACTACACACGAAAGCCCATAAAACAGCCCTCACTTGTATTGCACCTCAGGGTTGCCAGGGACTTCCAGCTCATATGGGGGTGAGAGTCCTTGATTGTGTTTCAAGACAAGATGGGTGGGTTGCCAACATTGCTGCAAACCTCTGACGCCCATGCACCGGCCATCCCTTAACCGCATCTGTCCCAGTTGATAGTAGCTGTGGGGAACAGGGGCCCCATCAAATCCCCATATCGGTCTAGTGGGACAGAAAAGCCTAACTCATCTCTTTAACAGGCGGAATAACTGACTTTCTCTTTCCCCTTGCCATTAAACATTTATCGATGCATGAACTGCCACAAGTCAGGAATATGAATGTAGCAGGTGGACGTCCCTGTAGGTCTCCCATTCAAGTACAGACCGGGCCGAGGGCTGTTTAGCTTCAGGATGTAACTGAAACATGAATGTGTGGTCGCAAGCCTGTCAGGGGGCTGCATGGTGTCTCCTGAAGGCTAATGACTTGCCTGAACTGCCAGGGTTAGGAATAAGAATATATTGTCTGAATAAAAAAGAGATATAGTGTGATAGTATACAGTAGAATAGTATAGTATATACTAATAATAGAACAGTACATTTAATTTTTTTGGGGGGGTACCATCCCTCTAAAATATTGCTGTATACCAGTAGATAATCTGACAAGTCTCTATGTCCACATTACACAATGTTACCTCCTGGTTACATTTTTGTATATCATTATTTCATAGTGAAATGAATTAATGTACTTCTCGTTATGAATGTTCAAAATGTTCTGTGGTATAAAATACTCCACTGAACAAAGCAAGATTTCAGCCATGCGAGTCGAAGGATGTGGAGGAGGTCGCCTGTCATTGGTTTATTTACACTGTTACCTTAGAGTAATAACCTGCAAACACAGAATTGTGGCATTTTTATTTGTATTATGCAGCTAAACCTGGATTGTTATCCGGGTGTTAACAATATGAAATACAGGGCTAGTCCTCCTTGGCACAGCCTACACCAAGTCCCAGAAGAAAGACAGCCCTGCCTTGAAGAAGATCTACATCAGAAAAAACTATTGAAATCCATAAATAAATGAATACATGAATAAATGTGCTAAATGTTGCCATGCATCTAGTCTTTCAGTGATTTTAATGCATCTATATAGTATTCCCCAGTGTTACAAACACAATTGGCAAGCAAAGATTTTTGATCTCCACAGGGTATTTGGCTGATAAAATTAACTCCCTATCCGACTAGATATATAAAACATCTATAATTAAATTGTGGCAGTGAAATATCTTATTTAATGGTGTCTTTGTTTTCTTGTATTTGGTTGGTTTCGTTTGGTTTCAGAATGACCGATAAAAATGTTATAGTGTGTGTATGACGACACTGACAAAGCATTAGTTTGTTTTCACATTGCAAGCAGCTGAAATGGCATTGACACAAACAAATATACGGGTCAATATAATTATTTTTTTCCTGCCAGGAATATGTGTCAATACATATTCCAGTCATACACCAGTACTTCTCTTTACCTAATTAAAACAGTCACATAAATTTCAGGTTACCCCTATTAGTGTGGCAACTCGCACATTTCCTATGAAGAAAGGCTTCCTTATTATTGCTCTCTCCTTTCTGCACACAAATAATGGATGAGAGTTATGCATACATAATCTCATCCCGTTGGACCAGCTCTCCTTATTTATTCATAGTGTCAAGTTCTGTGATTGCTCTTGAATATCTGCTTGATTCTCAAAATAATAAAGTCTATTTTTAAACCTGAGGAATACCTTTGGTAGTAACAATAACTGAAAAAGTTTAAATCATTTAACATTAAACCTGGTCATGCCTAAAACCGTTCTATAGATTTTTTGAGTGTCTCCTTTGTGATTTTCTTTGGGGGGGAAAGGCCAGACTTTCTTATAAAACTGAATACCACAGTATGTATCTGCATTTAACAGAGAAGGAATTAGGCCATATTCTTTGGGCCAGTTTGATTTCTTTCACCTTCCCTTTTTCCATAGTTCACCATCTTATGATCTATCCATTTATAAACTACCGGGCTTGACTTTTTCAAATTAATGAGGTGCAGATGAAACCGCCTTATTATGATTCCCCTGCAAGGTAATACTGAACTTTTTTTGCACACTCAGTATTGGTCCTTTGGTATAATATAATTTTAATATCATAAATTTAATTAATCCCCGGAGTCTCAAAGCAGGTTGAACTCTAATGTCTGAATGTCGCTGGTTCAATCCTGCACATATCCGCGTATAGTCAGCTGTGACTGGGATTTCCCAATGGGCCATGGACCACTAGCCTGGTGCTGTTGGGGGTTGAGTTGGCTTTAAATAGGCCTAGGTTTGTTCAGCTTGTCACACAACAAATTCCCCTGGAGCTTCCCGAGGCTCTATGGGTCTGCAGTGTTACCAGTGATCAGCTACATTCACTCTCCCTACAGTGCTTCTGCTAGTTTTGCTTTTAAACTTCCAGTTCACCTTTTGAATGCCATCTGTGTGCTGTCTTGGTCTTTCCAACTCCAGTATGAAGATCATAACCATGAATTAATGATTGTCAATCCCAAATTGGGAGGCTATACCAAATTGTTAGATAACACTTTATAAAAATTGTTACATTAATAGGAGTTAATAAACAATAGTTGTGCTATTAATAGATTAGCAACAACAAGCTATTAAAGCATTATTACTATAGTTATAACATGTTTATACATTACAACTTTTTCAGGTAATCAAACGTGAGATGTTATGGTCCACTGATAACAAACAAATGATTTGATTTTCTATCACGTCTAACTCAGACCATATAGACTGTGTTAAAATATTACAATATACATATTTTATTGTGGTAATACAATTAGTATTAATGATTTTGTAGGTTGTAATTCATCATCTATTAATATTACATATATTGCATATTTACAACTGCTCAACCTTAATACAAAGTGTCACCCTTGTGTTTGCAGGTTTTTATGGCTACTCACTTGCTAGTATTTATATCCAATCTTATAGATTAATAGATAATAGTGCATACTTATACACTCTTATACTTAATATTGTATTGTTGTTTTCTTGTTTACTTTCAAGAGCATGTAAGCACTTTCATATTTAATGTGCTCATCTAAAGTAACTGAAAACTGAGAAAAGGGCATTATGCCCTAGTGTATGACCCTAGATTGAAGTTGACAACTCTTCTGAAGAATTGCCTCCAGGGAAATTGTGGAAGTGCCACCACTAGTGCCACTGATAAATCAGAATCCTTAAACCAACAAAGTTGACAGCCCCATATGCAGCTTCTGTCAAACCAGATTTAAATATAGATTAAAGAAAGTATGGATTACAGAGACCAGTTGAACAAACTTTAATTTGGAATGCATAGCCATCTCTGAGGTTTTTTAATCCCTGTGCAATTTACCAAAAGAGTCAGCTGTAAATGGAAACTAAACGAAAGTGACATTTTCTCTTCATGATATTCAACAGGCTTCATGGGTTTAAGACAAAAGATTTAAAACACTGCTTGAATACGTTGCAGGTAATAAAGTATTGAGGTCAGCCAATGTTATTACTGAGTGTGGGTGTACTGTGTGTACTGAATTAGGGGAGTGAAATAATATGGTTAATTTCTTAATCTCTCAAGGCTTAAGCATTACTATAGTGATTTTCAAAGCTTAATGTTTACATAAAACATACCCTCTCTGCTTCCCTTGTCAAAGTTACCTGGATAACTATTTAATCATTGCCTAATTAATATTAGAAGACTAATGTGTGCCAACAGTCAATCAGCTTCCAGATAAAATGCCCAACTGTAAACTCAATAGAATTAAACAAATAAATCAATATACACATATACCGGCTTTTCAAATCGACATTCTAATCTACATCTAAACTGATAACACACAAAACAATTTCAATACCAATACCATGAATGTCAATTTTAACTATGCTTAGAAAAAGATACACCAACCACTGTATAAGAGCAACAACTGTTCAGCTACTCGTCTGGAGACGAGGGAAATCATGCCAGTGACAGGACATGGGAATGAAAGCTCAATTAACTGCTGTTGGACTGCAAATCCACAGGAACGACGCAATTGGTCTACAGTTTTAACTTCAGATGCATCTAAAAGTAATTCTGCCTCAAAACCAACCAGTCAAACTTCAGCACTATTTCAGCTCCATCCAATCCTCTCCCTGCCAGCTTGAATGATGCCCTGCCTCCAGCAACAAGTTTTTATTTTTTTATTTTTTTATTTATTTATTTATTTATTTATTTATTTATTTATTTATTTACTAGCAGACGCCCTTATCCAGGGCAACTTACAAAATATAAGAGCAGTTCTGACGAAACTACAGGGACTGTTGAGTAACTGTAATTTTACTTTCTCTAGCAATATCCAGATCAACTATAAGAAAGATTAACAACACAATGGTACTTAAAATGAATAAGGATATATTTTAGCCAAATAAGAATATTAATATTCTGTACATGTATGTAGTTTTTTTAATTTGAAGTACGTTGGGAACAATTTTTCACAGTGGAAGGTTACTGGAAAAAATATCAGAATATTAAGGTAAATATAGATTTTTAACTTTATTAAATTAAAAACATAAACACAAATAATTTTCTAATACCAATAGAGCCCTCTATATTTGATTGATGACCTGTTGCTCTAATTTTTCAAACATTAGAGCTTGCATCAATGGACTCTATTGCTTAATTGCAGTCATTCCTGGTACTTGGTGACAACAGCGTATTGTCACATGTTTAGATTTGGCTTGTCTTAATTTTTCAATTAAATAAAAAATCCTTAAAATACAGTCAAAATGCCTGTGACCTTGGATTAAATGCTCTACAGTTCAATGTGGCCTAAATGTACTCTTGAGATTTATCTTGTTGAATGTTATTTCTTTCCCCTTGTTCAATCTACAGAAGTTTGATGTTTGTGCGAGGATAATTATATTCCATTACAGAAGGAATAAAACATTTTTAAATATATGTGACTTTCCTGACCCTCTTGGTAACAATTCAATGAAAGTGACTATGTGAAGTGGCACAGCTCGTCAGATTTCGTGTCTGTGATCATTTGTCGAGACCATGTTATTATTAGATCATCCAGTAAATCTGACATGATGGCACATTCCCATAGTCCCCTTTGAGTGTTAGTCTCTCTTTCAGATATCCAGGGTTTGTTTCCGCATCCTATCTTTATGTCTTCAACAAATTCACTGACATCCAATTATTTCAGGATGCAAACCTAGACCTAACCACCTAGTATTACAAATTATAAGAACTATATTACGTGTTATGTATTTTTCTGATCACTCTGCAAATGTCACCAGTGTACAGGAATTAGTTTTTTTTGGTACAGCCCTATTTTTCCATAAGAAATAACAGACCCTATATCCAAAATCTGGAGGGGGTCAGAAAGCAATAAAATGGATTATAGTAACCTATGCTTACAATATTGCTCTGTAATCATGACTCCCAAGATAATTTGTGAAAATTAAACTGTTTTGCACTACGTTGAGCCTACAGGGTTACAGTGTTAGGGCTCTTGTCTACAATGTGCTAGAGACTGTTGTTGTCTCTGTTTGTTATTTCTCTGTTTGTTATTTCTGACTGGGAACAGCCCATTTGCTCATCCATTGGGACATTACTTTAATGCGAGCAAGAAAAAGTTAAAAAACAGAAACTAAGGATTGCTCAGAGCACACAACAGTTTTGCCAGTTGGCAGCCATTCCCCATAGACCTGGTCAGTTTGCAGCTGTCTGCAAAAGTGGGTCCATTGCCTCCAAAGTGATATTTGGAAACTTGTGGAAATTTAATCAGCAATGTTTTCCACTGATGATACCATGGAGCATTCTGTTATGTGAATTTATGTAAAAACTATTCAAGTTTGTGAGATTAAGGAGAGGAGTCTCAATGCTTCCATGTAAACTAAACCAGGATACCGATAAGAGTATATGATGTCACATTTATAGAATTCCTGGAGCTGAGCTTTGAAAATGGTTGAGACGGTTGAATCACATTTTATTCAGGAAAAAAAAAAAAAATGGGCATTATAATCATATCACTATGAGATTTATATTTGGAAGATGATGTAATATATCATTTACTACAGTTTGGGATATACGTTTAGGATATTTTAAGAGTGCCTGAAAAACTATTACATTTCTCATTTAAAGAGCTGACAATGAAAACAGTGCTGTAAAAGCTAATTATTTAATGTAATCTCCTAGCTGTCCCACTCTTGAACTCCATTCATTGGTATTAAACAATACCAAACATGACTTGCCAAGAGCAAATATGCCAGTCTATCATTTTCTTCCTGAAATCAAGGATTAGCACTAATCTTGGATTAGGTTAATTTAATTAAGAAAAGGTAGGCAAGGATTACCCCTAATCTAACTCTGAGAAACTGACCTGATGTTGCAGAGTTAGCACAGCATTTCCTTGTCACATGTGCCAATCAAGAAAATGAGTTAGCGGGCTTGAAAGCAATCTATCCATTTCCAAGCACAAGGTGGGAGAATTATGTTATACAACTTATTGAATATATAACATCTTTCTATCTATATAATTATAGGGAAAGACCTTACATTAAACTATAAATATAAGTAATTTATTACAGTTCCATTACATAATAAATAAATAAATAAATAAATAAATACATAAATAAACACCTAATTGAAAGCTGTAGTCTTACATCTTAAAGAACTGCCGTCCTGTTTAATAACTTTCTATCTTAGAATTGATTGAATAAATATTGTAAATATACAAAAATTAGGACAGTCCAGGTTGAAATAATTAGATTCAAATATTGCTGTTTAGGGTCACAATTAGATATTAAAAAAACATCTTTTAAACAGATATTGTAGCATTAATTAAAATCTGACTACCAGGGCAAAAATCTCTTGTGAACAATTCTATATTTATTATTTCTGTATTGCTCTTCTTCTATATTCTCTGTCATTTGTATAGTCATAGGTAGACATTTGTAAATAGACATACCTTAGTCTCAGGACCTTTTAATCATTTGGCAAATATTATTAACAGATGTCTTATGTAAGAGCTCACTTAGCTCTGCAGCAATAAGAAATGTATGCCACTCAGAGTATATCCTAAAAATGTTAAATCAATGTGATGTTTAATAGCATGTAGCCTCAGAAAAGAATTTGAATTCCTGTTAAAAAAAAAAAAAGCATGGCAAATAAGCAACACATGTCTGTAATGTAAAGTAGCAGCATTATGTCAAATTGTTTCTGGTTTTGGGTGCTTATCATACTTTCCTAATATGAAATGTACTGATATGCAAAAAGCCATCATTAAACATTCATTTGCATTTCCTTGACACACAATTCGCTTCATTTTGTCTTTATCCAGGCAGCCAGTTCTCTCTTGACAACTGTTATTTTCTGCTCTCAATATTCCCCAATTAGCCTCTGGTCCTCGTTCGTCATGATCGCAACGGCAATTTGATCAGAGCCGATTTGCTCTATTAATATAAATGGGGATGTTTACACATAACAGTAATTCATGTTAATTCCTAGTGGTGTTTCATGTCCCTCATTCACCTTTTTTTGTGATAACTGTGTTGAACACGTAACTATTATTTTTGAATCAGAAATATTTCGCGTTTTACTTCACACAGTGAGCACGAATGGGATACCACATTAATGTAGCCTGAAGTCTTTTTTATTGAGTGGAGTAGGCACAGTTTCCCATGACTGAGTGGGAGGAAGTGTGTCCAATACAATATCAAATCTTAATTTATGCACATGTAGGAAGTAGTTTGGATTATTAGTTACTCCTGTTTTTTTAAGCATAGAGAACCAGTTGTATTTCATTAAACAATCTATACTGGATGTAAATATGATGATGATTGGTTGAATGTACAGTATGTTCTTTTTAAGCACTATGAGAAAGGTAAGAAATATACCATTCCAATATATTTAAAAGCCAATACAATAGATATATTTCCCTAAAGTCTCTGCAGAAGTTTTGCCTTTCTTACAGCTGCATGACCATTAAGATTGTCTTCTGGTATTGCTGAACTTGATGATCTCATACATCTGCACTGCAATCTGTGAAGTAATTTCCATCGCACACTTCGTTAAACATGTCTCCTGTATGCATCTTGCAATAACAAGTGGTGATTTATTCTTTTGTTTGTGTGTCTTGAAACTGCATGGAAACTTATAAAAATGCAACATAGTCACATTAGCAGTATTGATTATTATTATTATTTTACGTTTTGGCACCTAAATGAGAATTACACACTGAAGTAGTACTTCACCTGTTCTTTCACTATGTTCAGGGTTGGTGCTTGTTTCCCAGGTAACCTGTTACGCAGAAACAACATATGTATGGTGAGCTGCTTTCTTTAAATTCCACTGATAACGCACTTGAAAATAATGTAACGATATATACAGACATGAAGTCAGAGGAATATGGAGATTATGTGATCCTGCCAGGTGACCCACATAACCAAAACCACAGAGGGATGATGTAAAGTCAGTTTCCCAAAGAAAATCAGTCTTACCCTGGTTAGAATGTATCTTGTGATTAATTTTTAAATCAATCTGCCTATTAACACTTTTGTTGAATGTTTTCTTTTTTCATTTTCAAGGATATCTGTCTGGAGTAAGTGATTCGAGTGAGCTATCAACAAAGAAGTCTGACTGTTCATTCTGAAAACAAATGGCACTTGATCCTTTTATTGATGAAGTTCTGGAGTTGGCCTTATGAAGATCCTATATCCACTCTAGTTATGACAAAATGCACAAGAGTGCGTATAATATGGGAAGTTGTATGTCCACAAGTAAGAGGCCCATTTGAGTGTTTATGAATTATATCCTTCACCAAATTAAAATGATCTGTTTTTATAAACGTCGGAAAATGTTCATAGTATCATGAGGTTCTCAATAATAAGCATGAAGCATCAGCAGTTTTATCTCTTCTGCTCCCTGTGTTTTTGTGCTGATGGGAAATACATCTCAACCATCTGCTGCTCTGGTGACTCCAGGGATGCCTGTCAGATTGAATGTGCTCACAAACCAGAAAGAAAGAAATTGCAATAGCATTCCCCCCATTGCCTTTCCCCACTCCCCCACTCCCCCCAACACAGACACAGACATACGAACACCCATCCAACAAACTTGACAACACTTACAAAGATAAAAGTCCAAGCAATGAAGGGATGCTGAGGACTGGCAGTTGTGGCAAGGGGCCTTCAGCTTTCCACCTAGCCTTGGCATGCATTGTCAAATCAGACAACAGGCCCAGGTCCTCAGACAAGCATAGCTTTTTTTGTCATGTGTGATATGATTTGACAGATACCTAGGCTGGTCAAAAAGAAAGACACACTTACCTGCTTCTGCGTAAATAATACATCAAGAAACATCACCTTTATAATGGCATGATGAAAATGTTGACTCTTTTCAAAACTCTTAAAAGCATATATTGCCACAGGGGGTAATTTGATTTAAGGGATACACTATTATTAACGCAAATATGTAAATATTACTTTTTAAGTCAGGTTTTTGAATTATTCAGAAATGACCTTAATGATGGTATCTACAAAACAACAGTTACCTACAGCTTCCTGTTTTAGGAACCTATACCCGGTCTGATCTGATTTCTACCAAGGCCACAGGTACATTATCAAATGCAGACATTATACAGCAAGCAACTCACTAGGTCTATTCAAACTTTAATGTCCTCCGGGTAACAAGGTAGAACATTGCTCTGTGGCTGAGGGGAAACACTTTATTGCATCAGTAGTGCAAGACCTCAGTTTTGCAGTAGAGTGAGAACCACATGTAACTTATATTGCAGCAGTTAGTTCTTTTAAGACACTTTTAAGAACAAGGGAATTCCAAATACAATATTTTTTTTTCTGTTCAGATTTCCTTTTGGACTCAAAATAAAAGTGAAACTACATCCAAAAAAGACCCTGAAATACCACAAGCTTAAAAAAGCAATAGGCAGTTATAGCAGGTATTCCTCTGTATTATAAAGTCCCTTGAATAGCATATTTTATTATAAGTATCAACAATGTTCAGTGTGCAAGGTTAAATATTTCCATTACAGATTTCACTAAGCTCACCTAACAGCTGGCAAAGGCCACACATTAGGGTATTCGGCATCTGTTATTTTGAAGAAGGTCAAAGTATTTTTTTATTTTTCAACTCAAGATGAGCTTTTAAGACAAGCTGAACTAAACAATTTTCAGCAACATGACACCCGTTACTACAAGTTAACAAGAATATTTAAATCAAATAATGTATTGATTTATCAACAATACACCCACTAAAACGTATGCTTTTCTTTAACTGTTTCAGATAGCATAGTAATCTGTCTGAATTCAATTTAGTACCAGCAATGACACAGCTGATATGTTTGAGTCTCCAAGCAAAAGGATTGTATGTTCTGTGCCATGTTTTCTTTTATTTATAGTGTATTTGTACCTTTTGTTTTGTACAGTCCATATCTGCATTCTCATGATAAGTGTGTTTTTTTGGGGGGTTTTTTGGTTGTTGTTGCTTCAATGAATAAAGGTTTTAGGCTATTTCTTTTAAGTCATTTTTACACAGAGGATTTCTATCTAAAATAATAATATTCAACACATAAAGCATCTCCCCGAAAAGCATGCTTGCTGCTGTCTGTCCAGGGAGTTATTGCTAACATTTTGATATCAAATGCCAAGTTTGATTGGCATTCAAGGGTTGATCACCTGTTATTAAATATTGCATTGTACACAGACATGGAAGGATGACAGCTGGAGCAATGAGACATATGATAACCCACAAGCCAGAAGACAACCCCAGTGCCATCAACATACGGTCCTCATACAAATAGGTACTACTTTTCTTGTCTAAGTTGTTGTGAAATGAAATTCCACATAATTTCCTACGTCAATCTCTGAGTGAAAACAAAACAATTACAATTTAGTTTGGTACCACAAGCTGAAATATTTATCTTCCTCCATTTTATTATCAGAATTTCACAGAGGCTATCATTGGCATGCAGTGCTGAGGATGATTAATTATTTCATGAAAGTGTTCGAATGTGATTGATGTAACTAAAGGTATTCACATATAAATAAGTGTCCATTAGATAATTAAGCAACCACTGATTATACATCCAGTTGTTTTATTTAAAAAGTATTACATGTTTGCTCACTGTTACAGGCAAACTGATGGTCCAGGATAAACTGATAACACATACATCCAGTGTTTTTATATTATATTTATTTTTGCTTTTTATAAGATATATACAGTATATGCTACTACTTAACCTATTTATTTTTCCATACCCTATGACTCTGTGTTACACATTTATTTTTAATCCGGTCAGCACAGCAGAATGTGAAATATTGATCAGTTCCAAGCCAAATCTTTAACCATTTGATTACCTCTGAATGCAAATGTCATCGACTGAATATGTTTTGCATTGATTTCTATGCTTTCAATATCCATGATAATATTAGAACCATTGCCATCGACTTTCATTGGTTTTTGTGAGGATTTCTATCAATACGCAATTTCCCCATATTCAGCTTTGTAGGGGTGTAGCAATATTGTTTTTGTCACCGAAGTACATATTTCTTCTCTCACTGTTTTGTGGTATCAGCAATATCAGATGCAGCAGTGCCAACTGTGCAAGTGAGAAACAACACAATCTTAGCGAGTCTATTATAGTCCTGAAGTACACTAATGAAAACAATGGAGGTGGAAATCTAATTGTACAACTGCAGCTTTATTTCAATCCTGCCAGGGGGTGTTCTCTGAGACAACTGCCAGATATGACTCCAGATAGAGATCTTGTGTGTGTGTGTGTGTGTGTGTGTGTGTGTGTGTGCGTGTGCGTGTGCGTGTGTGTGTGCGTGTGCGTGTGTGTGTGTGTGTGTGTGTGTGTGTTCGTGCATGTGTGTGTGTGTGTGTGTGTATGTGTGTCTGGATAAGGCTTTTTGTGATATTGACAGAGTTTAATAATTTGGGGATGGTAGTAATCAGAAAAGCACTCTGCTCACTGGCATTTAAAAAAAGAATCATCAGAGATTCACAGAAACCTGAGATAATATTGCAGCTTAGCTTAAAGAAATATAAGAGTGTAATGAGCAAGAAAATGATTTGTGACACAGTGGAACATCTGGTGCTTTAGGAGATACATTACTAGGTCTTAAGGAGGTGGGAGTTTAAACCAGTACATATCAAATCCATTGTGTGTGTGCGTCTGTGCATGTGTGTGTGTGTGTGTTGTTATTTTTAGTTTTAGTAAAGAAAATGTGCCCCACTAAAATGTGACCCAAGAAAATATACTATTTGCTCTATATAATATGTCTTTTAAATGGTGATGCAACAAAGCGTTTCTGGATTTTTACAATAGACAGAAATAAAATTAGAAAGAGTAACCCTGTCCACTGTATCACAGGCACTGAACGTTATATTTGAGCGAGCAAGAATTCAGCTTAGCAGCCTCTCGGCAACAGGGAGTTCTAATAACACAAGTAAATGTGCAATTCTACTGAAGACAGGAAATTAATTCAAATTAGAGTTACTATGGTTTATCACTGTGTTTAGTCTAAGAATGGGAAAAACATTTCTGTTGCCTAAATAATATACAAGTATTTTTGGTGGAAGATGATGTGATATCCTGGCTGAGAAAATATCATAGCGTGTTGTCAATCAAGAAGACAACTTTGCTTTTTTATAAGTGGATATAAAATACAATTCAACACCAAAATAATTAAAACTTGACTTGACTGGTCACATGGAATTTAGTGATTCCCTTTACCTGGGTCTTCACCCGGACTGTCAGGTTTGCAGTTTGGGTATTCTATGCATCAACTGTTTTAAAATTTTCAGTCAGCAGGTTCTCATTCACTTTATTTAACAATTTGGCTTGTTATGAGGCATCCATCTATTCTAAAACTCAGAAACCGCAAAGCTCTGGATTTATTGTCTCTGACTCAGGAGTACATTAAGTAGCTTCAGTTCCTACTGCTAAAAAGTACCAACTCCGAAGGCACAAACTCCGATTCACTTCAATAAGGTGGATATTTTATACTTTTTAATTCTTGATATTTGCAGAAGTAGGCCAGTGAAGTGTGCTTATTAAAGTCCAATATATAATCAAGCTGAATTGATAGTCTATAATCTGCAGCCATTAGTCTTGTTTTTTATTAGGTTCCTCTCATCATCAAGTACTGAAACGTGTTTTTCTCCGAGATGATATAATATACATTCAGAAAGTAATCAATTTCAGAATAAAATGTCCTTGCTTTTTACATTTTTAAGGGGTCAGACATCGTGTTCAGGTAGAATACAAACTTAAATATGCTTTATCAACCCTAGCATACTAACCAGTGAATCTGAATTAATAAATAAAATCACTAACCAATGGAAATATAAAAATGACACTCATTCACAGTTCCATTCCATTATTTGTTACCCCCGATCCAATCATAGACTTTAAGAATCATACATTTAAATATCAAACCAATATCATACTATCTTCAACATTAAGTCCTATGGTCGTTATGCTATGTTAATGTTAAGACATTGTGATACCATTCTGCTTAAGCTAAAGCAATTAAACAGACTGTGAGTACTATGCAAAAGACTGAAGCAAATCATGCATCCAGTTTCCAGGGTGAGTCACTTTTCATTTATATTCACACAGTCTTTTTACTTTAACAGCAAATCTGGGCCAAGCAGCAGTTTTAGTATTGCAATGATATGTCCAAAGCACAATACCTTTTAATTTCAACGATGGAATTAATAATCTCTTTATCACTCTTTCTTTATATGCACGTGCATACGATGAAGTGTGACTGCCCGTTGAAAGTTGCTTTAGTATGAAATTTAATGTGTACATTCAGTAAACACATAAATCCAAAGGTAACAAGTGTTTATTGCAATCAATATCAATCAAAATATATCTGAATTTTAGGGTACTGTTGATTGCAATGGTGACTGACTTTACGATTTTAAAAGGAACAAGAATAATGGCCCTCTGTTCTCAAGCATCATACAGTGCTCTCAGGTAAGCATCATAATTCAGATAAAAACAAGAAAAGGTCCTTAAATAACACACAACCGTCCCAAGCGGACTGACCTTAAAGCCATTAAAATGTTATGGGATGAGCCGAGAGAAAAATGAAACTGAAGATTGCAAACAGCATATATTTTATGGGAGCTGATGAGGATTAAATAAGCAACACGAATTTGACAGAGTGAAAGTGTTTAGATAAATATAGTTTTTAGGCAACACTGAGTGAAACCCCAAGGCTTTTACTAAAGCAAGCATTTAGAATCAGCTATTAAAGCCTGCCACTACAGGATTTAAAATATACAGCCATCTGTTTAATTAAAGGAGAGAGGTTAAATTGTAAGAGCAGCTAAAATGCCATGTCTGCCGTCAAGCTTGTAAAGGAAGCCTGCAAAGAAAGAATATTAATTAGTTTATAGGTTTGCTTTCAAACGTCTTTGGAATTCAGGCTTCTTTGTGATATATGACCTTTTTCAAGTACAAAATTGTAGGTTTTATCAGAATAAAAGGGGGCTACGGAAAAATACCCCCCAAAAAAGAATCCCTTGCAGTTTGATTTTATAAAATGTATATCTGTTTTTTTACAGGCATAAATGAATCTCAAAAACCGAGAACTGTCAAAATGTGCTTTCAATTCCACACTAAACCACCAGTAACCTTTCCTTATTGAGCGCTGGTTACCCCCCTGCAGTAAAAGTGCTGTAAGGAAAAATCTTCTGTGGGTGTTTTAAAAAACCTTGCTGATGTGGCCTTTGGACTGCATCACAATGCCGTTTTTTATAAGTCTCTCCATGCCCAACGTGAATTGATATTTGACACTTTTAGATCAGATTAGAGCTCTGGTCCAGTCAGACATGTTTTGTGACTGGCATAGATTATTCACAACCACCACCATCTAGGGGAGCAGCACTTGGACTCAGTGTCACTTAATATGAGGATACAAGTTTCTAATTTCATGTGTTTTTCTCAAAATCATTGTTCTGAGTGATTTTAATGATATCTAGAGAGACTATGTAAAACCAACCTATAATTCCTTTAGTTTTAGATGAAAGACAGTGACAATATTTTGGAGAATTCAACCTCTGGTTTGAAATGCAACCATGTCTGTTTTTACTTGTTTGTAGGCTTTAGACATTTCGCAATAAAACAAATTGAAGTAAAACACCTTGCTCAAGTCCTCTCAGCTTACTTTGACATTGCAGTTGTCCCATTAGCTAAAAAAAATGCTGGCACTGACAGATATGTGTGCAGGTAATGGGTGATTAAGGGGACTTGTAGATAACTCAGTGAAGCGCTCAGTCAAGGCAGTTGCTAATTTATAGCACAGTTAGCAGTTATACAGACGTGGTGGTTAGACCTTGCAGCATGCTGTGCCCCTGTAAAACACAGTACAGAGATCAGTCATTAGCAAGTATTGTGCAGTAATGCATAAAAAACATACCCAAATATTCCCTACATTGTATAATCTGTTTTGTTTGGTAATTCAAAATGTATCTGCAAAGCACTGTTACTCAGATTTGAATCAAACGTTTATATCTCCCAGGATTACATGGATGGAACCTACAATGTATTCAATAAATGATAAACAAGCAATAACTATGGATTTTGTTTTTCAGGGGCAAAAATCCGAGCATGATTTTATCTATTGTGTAAAATACATTGTTCAAATGTGGGGAAAAAAATGTTTGATACACAATATATAAGACGAAGTGTCTTATAATAAAAGTGTTGTGATAAGTATTCTGATGACTCTGATTCTTGTTCCATATGGGTAAAAACATATAATTAAAAACTTTATTAAAAGCATCCACACAATTCCATGATGTTTTTGTATTCATTAATTCTCCTTTCTATCCTCAATTCCCAAATCACCAATAAAACAAAACTACCTGGTTAATGCTATTAGATTTTTCAGCTTTGGTATGAAGACAACTGCTGTTTTACTTTCCTGTTATTGTCTACATCAATGGCTGAGTTAGCTATTCAGTTTCTTATAGGTTTGTTTTTAAATGTAGGATAATAGTTTTGACAATAATAATCTTAAAACCAATTATTGGGTACATAGAAGTGAACCTGTATAAAATGTTAATTTCTTAATAATCCACATAATAAAGCAACATCTGGAAATAGCTAACATCAGTGTTTCCTGTATTTGCTTGAAATAATTAAATGAGAAACGTTAGTGCTTGTACAAGGCAGACTATAAAAATATCCCCACAACTCATCTTGATAGAAATGTAATCTTTCACTGTTGATATACAACTTGAGTAATGCATTGTGGTTCTAACATGTACATTGGTTTAAAGTTAAAGGGATTTCAATATTGTTTAACTAAGAAGAAGATTTTTGTTAAAGCACTTTTAAATCCATTTTACATGTACCTGGTCTCTTGTGCAGATTTTTATTTTTTTTCAGAATTTGCAGTCCATTACCTTGACTTTTCTGCAGAGCCGAGAAGAATGCCGAGAAGAATCTCATTATCTCAGCGCGGGTGATCTCATACTCTATTATACAGCACTTCACTAAAGCACTTGATGTTGCTTCATCTCACAGTGGATCATTTCACTGTGAGAGTTGGCATCAAAATACTATTCGATTTAATATGTTCATGAGTTAAATTATCTTGATTTACTTGTACAAACTGGGCGAAATAATGAATAATGCCATTCTTGTGTGTGTAGGATCCTTGTTCAAAGTTAATAAATACAAGATATTAAACTTTTCACAAACAAAACATCAGCTTGGCAGAAGCGCCACCCACTCACTTACAAGGATAGATGAGAAGCAGTTTGTTTATACATATTGTTAGCTTACATTATTCCTCACAAAATTCATAAGATTTACTTTTTTAAGAAACATGTTTAATTAGATCTTTATAAATAACAACTGATTATCCTATTTTAATTAGATGGAAATTATATTTAATTCTCGGTACTGTAGCCCAAAAACACATTTTAGCCATTTAGACATTGCAATCAAGAATATATACACCGATCAGCTATAACATTATGACCACCTGCCTAATATTGTGTAGGTCCCCCTTTTGCCGCCAAAACAGCCCTGACCCATCGAGGCATGGACTCCACTAGACCTCTGAAGGTGTGCTGTGGTATCTGGCACCAAGACGTTAGCAGCAGATCCTTTAAGACCTGTAAGTTGCGAGGTGGGGCCTCCATGGATCGGACTTGTTTGTCCAGCACATCCCACAGATGTTCGATTGGAATGAGATCTGGGGAATTTGGAGACGAAGTCCACACCTTGAACTCATGATTCAGACCATTGACCACTTCCATTGCTCCGTGGTCCAGTTCTGATGCTCACGTGCCCATTGTAGATGCTTTCGGCAGTGGACAGGGGTCAGCATGGGCACCCTGACTGGTCTGCAGCTACGCAGCCCCATACACAACAAACTGCGATGCACTGTGTGTTCTGACACCTTTCTATCAGAACCAGCATTCACTTTTTCAGCAATTTGAGCTCCAGTAGCTCGTCTGTTGGATCGGATCACACGGGCCAGCCTTCACTCCTCACTTGCATCAATGAGCCTTGGCCGCCCATGACCCTGTTGCCGGTTCACCGCTTTTCCTTCCTTGGATCAATTTTGATAGGTACTGACCACTGCAGACCAGGAACACCACACAAGAGCTGCAGTTTTGGAGATGCTCTGACCCAGTTGTCTAGCCATCACAATTTGGTCCTTGTCAAAGACGCTTGCCCATTTTTCCTGCTTCTAACACATCAACTTTGAGGACAAAATCACTTGCTGCCTAATATATCCCACCCACTGACAGGTGCCATGATAACGAGTTTATAAGTGTTATTCACTTCACCTCTCAGTGGTCATAATGTTATGGCTGATCGGTGTGTGTGTATATATATATATATATATATATATATATATATATATATATATATATATATATATATACATATTTACAATTTTACAAGGTTTAAGTAATCAGTTTAATTATAAAGGAAGTGGGATTCTCTTTATAAGTCATGCAAAATTGTCCACTAATAGAGCAACTCATATTGAAAAGACTGGCAGAAACATTGAAGAAAAACCTGAACACAAAATCCAAATGTACCACAGGACAACCTCATGTTTTAAAACTGTGTGTGTGCATCACACCTATTGTTATAGACATCTGTTTCCCATTAATTTGAATTCAGTTCAGTTTCATACATTGGGAGAGTGCCCAGTAGAAAACAACTGCTTACATGTTGTTTTCTTAGGAATTCAATTCTTTGTTTTCCAATTAATCCTTTACATATTAACACTGTACAACAGGAACTTAAGCTCAATGATCTCTAGGGATACACTGGAATTTGTATGCTTGTTAATCATACCAAAGTGTCTATTATTCAATAATACTGCACTCTGTGGGAATTGAAACAAAACCTAATGGTACCTTTTATTTATTGTGTAATCAACATTCCCTTACAGTTTCAATGTATATAAAATGGTTTTATATAATCACTTTGGCAGGTTCATGTGGTTGGTTTGATCAGCTCATTGTGTTAACAGTTATAGTACTGAAAATGTAATCAAAGTATTTGAAGCATTCGGCATTACTGTCTCTATTGAATATTTCCATAATACACTCATGTTTCTTCAAATATTATTTTTTCTTGGTAGGTACTTTAAATAAAGCTCACATGGCCAACAAATCTGTGCTGCAACCCTAATCATAACTTAATACTTTGGCTCAGGTTTAAATAAAGTACAGTTGTTTGTTATTTAGGTTCTTAACTAAACATTATGTCCTCAATCTTCAATACATATATTATAAACCTCCAATGAACAGTTGAGCTTGCTGTGTGAATAAAGGTGCTTTCTTTAACCCAAATTGGGTTTGGTATATCCAGAATGATTGTGTTTCTCTTTTTTCAATGTTTTTGTATTTTGTTGTTTGTTTTATATAGTTATAAATGCTTCAAGTAAACATTTAAGCACAAATCATAATCATAAGGGATATTTGTGATGCACATACATTTAAAAAAGCAGAAACATTTCTGAGCACAATCATTGAAGTAATGCAAAGATGCATGAATTACTTTCAGTTTTTGACCGTCAGAGCTCTACCCAGTATTTGATGGGATACATGTCTCTTTAAGATTATTTTGAAGAATCTGTTTTCCTAAAATAATTCAGCTTGATTTAAACAAATATATATGAGTTGAGCTTTGTATTTTTTTTTCTTGTCTTAATAACCATATTCATTACTCAAAAAGATAAGTGCATAGGCAATTTTAGCACGTATTTGTATGGTATAATGAGAGTCTAATGGATTCATGGGGCCAGATTTATTATTTTTCTCCAGTGTCATGTGAATTTAAGACTGCCCCTTGAAGGGATGCTAATTCCAATAAATCAGGGTGACCCCGCAGAGGAGGCGGCTGGTACCTATTTAAAAAGCTGGGCTAACCAATCAGGGAAAGATGATGGATGTTAACGCATAATCACATAATTAGGTCACAAGTTCAAAGCCCTTACCACTGATCCATGTTGTGCCCTATTTGTCATGTTGAAACAAATTACAAATTTATATAGTTCATTAAAAGATAAGGAACATAATATTGAACTGGCATAAATATTGAGAACTCTAAGATTTAGTATTTGTTAAAATATCAACTATAATTGTACACGTATCCATACTTTCTCTACATTCAATCCATCCAGATACAGTCAACATAAATATTGAATATACCTGTCATTCTTTTAAGAGTCCCGAATGTAAGGACAAAAAAAGAGGGCAGATTAAAGTCAAATAGCAGGATTTTTAAGAATACAGCTTAAAGTAACCCATTTACTGCTTCCTTCATATGTGTCTTGCGTAAGATTCAAATGGTGTGTATGTCAGAAAAGTAGAAAGGATTAAGTGCACGGCTTATTTGAGTACAGTACTTAAATTATTGCACAAGGGGGCCATGCTGGTGCTGAGCCCAAAATTCCAGGAAATGTATGCTATTATACGGTATAATTGGGATCATCAAGTACACTTCACATCTGTACACCACTTAAATTTAAGAGACCACTTTCAAAATCTGTATAAGTTTGCTTATAATATTAACATTCATGGCCTGCAATAATCTTCTTCTCAAACAGCCCATGGGCACAGTGAACAAAAAGAAGAGTCATCAACAACAGCCCATTTGCTTTGAACCAAGGAGTTAATCTGCTGAGAGAGCATTCAAATATGAAAAACTCTAGTGTTAATGATAACTATCTACAGCAGGGTGTTCATTCTTTGATTAGGTGCTATCCATCAATATGACAAGCTTAATACTTATGGCTTAGGCTGATAAATCAAATCACTTCTAAATGATATTGCTCAGTGTGTCTGCTTTTTAATTTACAGAAACATTTATTTCTTTGTGCATCTGACATGACAAATTATCACCATGTAAATACATAAAACGGGTTGTTCTTGGTTAGTGTGGGTTATAGGAATTGTGTCACAACATTAAATCATCTTTATCAAGGTTTTCAAGAAGAATGTGCTAACACTAAATGAAACATACATCAGAATTTGAAAATTTACTTTTTGTGGAGGTTTATTTTTGGTTACTTAATTGTTTTTCTTCTCAGAATTATGATTCATTCTCTGATGCATGCAACAATAAAAATGTATTACGTACTATGTTTTATATATATATATATACACTCACCTAAAGGATTATTAGGAACACCATACTAATACTGTGTTTGACCCCCTTTCGCCTTCAGAACTGCCTTAATTCTACGTGGCATTGATTCAACAAGGTGCTGAAAGCATTCTTTAGAAATGTTGGCCCATATTGATAGGATAGCATCTTGCAGTTGATGGAGATTTGTGGGATGCACATCCAGGGCACGAAGCTCCCGTTCCACCACATCCCAAAGATGCTCTATTGGGTTGAGATCTGGTGACTGTGGGGGCCAGTTTAGTACAGTGAACTCATTGTCATGTTCAAGAAACCAATTTGAAATGATTCGACCTTTGTGACATGGTGCATTATCCTGCTGGAAGTAGCCATCAGAGGATGGGTACATGGTGGTCATAAAGGGATGGACATGGTCAGAAACAATGCACAGGTAGGCCGTGGCATTTAAACGATGCCCAATTGGCACTAAGGGGCCAAAAGTGTGCCAAGAAAACATCACCCACACCTTTACACCACCACCACCAGCCTGCACAGTGGTAACAAGGCATGATGGATCCATGTTCTCATTCTGTTTACGCCAAATTCTGACTCTACCATCTGAATGTCTCAACAGAAATCGAGACTCATCAGACCAGGCAACATTTTTCCAGTCTTCAACTGTCCAGTTTTGGTGAGCTTGTGCAAATTGTAGCCTCTTTTTCCTATTTGTAGTGGAGATGAGTGATACCCGGTGGGGTCTTCTGCTGTTGTAGCCCATCCGCCTCAAGGTTGTATGTGTTGTGGCTTCACAAATGCTTTGCTGCATACCTCGGTTGTAATGAGTGGTTATTTCAGTCAAAGTTGCTCTTCTATCAGCTTGAATCAGTCGGCCCATTCTCCTCTGACCTCTAGCATCAACAAGGCATTTTCGCCCACAGGACTGTCGCATACTGGATGTTTTTCCCTTTTCACACCATTCTTTGTAAACCCTAGAAGTGGTTGTGCGTGAAAATCCCAGTAACTGAGCAGATTGTGAAATACTCAGACCGGCCCGTCTGGCACCAACAACCATGCCACGCTCAAAATTGCTTAAATCACCTTTCTTTCCCATTCAGACATTCTTTTTGGAGTTCAGGAGATTGTCTTGACCAGGACCACACCCCTAAATGCATTGAAGCAACTGCCATGTGATTGGTTGGTTAGATAATTGCATTAATGAGAAATTGAACAGGTGTTCCTAATAATCCTTTAGGTGAGTGTATATATATATATATATATATATATGATGTTATTGCAAAAAAGTTAAGTTTCTGACATTATTTTTCTCATGTAAATGTTGCTGTGCCTAATAATTATGATTTGTTACAGCATTTTATTTTCAGTTGGCTTTTTGTGTGCGGTACTGTGCATAATACATACACTTAAACCGACACACAAAGCTACAGTTTATTATAAAAACACCAATAAATTACATATACTGTCTAAATAAATCACAGAGTGATACATCTATACAAAACATTGCATTTCATTCATTTTGAAGCTTAGATTTAAGAACAGACATAAGCATTTTCTTTTTGTAATGGTTATACTGCCACCATGAGTCAAACTTTTAAATTGCATCGGGTATTGCAGTTATTAAAGCAGATGGGGCACAAGCCAGGACATACATAACTGAATAAAACTAGTTACTCCGACTTTGTATCAGTCAAAATAGTTTTTGCCCATAAACTCAAAACACCTGCATTGCAAGAATTGTTTTACATTTTCAATAATGGAACAACAGTGTTTAAAATATGCATTTATTAGAATATTGTCAGTAATATAGTTCAAAAACCAGTTCAAATAACTCCAGCAAATCTACTTATATGTTAACATTTTATTATATATTGAGTGAACTTGGAGACACACAGATTTAATGTATTGATGGTTTTAGATGCATCCTTTGAATTGTGTGTTAAAAAAATTAAGTGCTTAAATTAAATTTTTAGTCTCTGCTCATCAACAATTAAAAAAAAAAACTGGTTAATTGTATGCTGTGTATACTGCACTGGGTTGGCGTAGTCTGGCTACTATTAGTTACATGAACTATGATGCTATCTTTCATCCTGTTCCCAATCCCTGTATTGTAAACAGCATGATTTCTATTGACATTAAACTGTAACAAAACAAATGTTATAATGGCAAATGCCTTTGTTTTAAAATATAATTACACATCGGTCATATACAGTAACTAAGTATGAAGTACTGCTTCCCTCCTATAAAGTAATGCTTATCCCTCACTCCATCTCCTACTACAACGCTGACCTTTAGCAAGAGAGAGCATGCCTGTCGTGACTGGAAAGCAACACTAATATGGAGGAAGTTGTTCTTGCTCTCTATACATTCACTTTTGAGTGGGAGATGGAAGTCTATTCACAAAGCAGAAGCCAACACACATAAACTGACTGACAAATCGACACTGACAAACATACACACAGACCAGTAGTGTAGAGGTAAAAATATGTATACCACATGGATCAAAGATAAGACTGTGACACTATTTTCACCTAGAACATTTTTTTGGTCTCGTATGACATTTTTTGGCCACCACTCTTTGACTCTTTTCCTTATTATTATTATTTGCATATTAAATATGGTTATGATGAAGAAATTGCTTAATGGGTCTTGGGTACTATTTCCACTGTATGATCAGTTCAGCTATAGAAGTAATATTAATACTGCTGTTGTATGACTGGTACTGACATATACAGTGAGGGAAAAAAGTATTTGATCCCCTGCTGATTTTGTACGTTTGCCCACTGACAAAGAAATGATCAGTCTATAATTTTAATGGTAGGTGTATTTTAACAGTGAGAGACAGAATAACAACAAAAAAATCCAGAAAAAAGCTTTTCAAAAAAGTTATAAATTGATTTGCATGTTAATGAGGGAAATAAGTATTTGATCCCCTATCAATCAGCAAGATTTCTGACTCCCACGTGTCTTTTATACAGGTAACGAGCTGAGATTAGGAGCACTCTCTTAAAGGGAGTGCTCCTAATTTCAGCTCGTTACCTGTATAAAAGACACCTGTCCACAGAAGCAATCAATCAATCAGATTCCAAACTCTCCACCATGGCCAAGACCAAAGAGCTGTCCAAGGATGTCAGGGACAAGATTGTAGACCTACACAAGGCTGGAATGGGCTACAAGACCATTGCCAAGCAGCTTGCTGAGAAGGTGACAACAGTTGGTGCGATTATTCGCAAATGGAAGAAACACAAGTCTCCCTCGGTCTGGGGCTCCATGCAAGATCTCACCTCGTGGAGTTTCAATGATCATGAGAACGGTGAGGAATCAGCCCAGAACTACACGGGAGGATCTTGTTAATGATCTCAAGGCAGCTGGGACCATAGTCACCAAGTAAACAATTGGTAACACACTACGCCGTGAAGGACTGAAATCCTGCAGCGCCCGCCAGGTCCCCCTGCTCAAGAAAGCACATGTACAGGCCCATCTGAAGTTTGCCAACATCTGAATGATTCAGAGGAGAACAGGGTGAAAGTGTTGTGGTCAGATGAGACCAAAATCGAGCTCTTTGGCATCAACTCAACTCGCCATGTTTGGAGGAGGAGGAATGACCCCAAGAACACCATCCCCACCGTCAAACATGGAGGTGGAAACATTATGCTTTGGAGGTGTTTTTCTGCTAAAGGGACGATGGACGGGGCCATGTACCGTCAAATCTTGGGTGAGAACCTCCTTCCCTCAGCCAGGGCATTGACAATGGGTCGTGGATGGGTATTCCAGCATGACAATGACCCAAAACACACAGCCAAGGCAACAAAGGAGTGGCTCAAGAAGAAGCACATTAAGGTCCTGGAGTGGCCTAGCCAGTCTCCAGACCTTAATCCCATAGAAAATCTGTGGAGGGAGCTGAAGGTTCGAGTTGCCAAACGTCAGCCTCGAAACCTTAATGACTTGGAGAGGATCTGCAAAGAGGAGTGGGACAAAATCCCTCCTGAGATGTGTGCAAACCTGGTGGCCAACTACAAGAAACGTCTGACCTCTGTGATTGCCAACAAGGGTTTTGCCACCAAGTACTAAGTCGAAGGGGTCAAATACTTATTTCCCTCATTAACATGCAAATCAATTTATAACTTTTTTGAAATGTGTTTTTCTGGATTTTGTTGTTGTTATTCTGTCTCTCACTGTTAAAATACACCTACCATTAAAATTATAGACTGATCATTTCTTTGTCAGTGGGCAAAATCAGCAGGGGATCAAATACTTTTTTCCCTCACTGTATATACTTCTACTTCTACGGACACTAACATACCTGCTATTATTATACTACTGTTACTAACCTACTTGATGTCACATATATCACTTATTTATTCTCCAAACCCAATTCCTATTACTACTGCTTACTTTAACTTACATACTATAACTGACAGTGTTGTGCATACTGCCATATACAAAAATTATATATTCAATAATATAGTGTGCAAACCATAACTGCTACCAACAATTAAATATCTGATATTTATTCTCATCATTTGAGTAATTGTCCGATAATGTATACAAATAATATTCAAAACGTGTGTAATGTATTAATGCTAAAATATCATATATAAAATAAACGAATTTATACTTATAAAAATATAAAACTTACAATTTTTTTTCATGTATCGAAATAAAGATATTTGTTTATTATGTGTTTGAATATATAAAACAATAGTATATAATATTGTATAGTTTATTTGTATTTGACTGTTTCAAGGTCGATTGTGTCTTGCATTTTCTTCTTGCTTCTTGGAAATTAATTTTACCATATTATTGTTATTATTATTATTATTATTATTATTATTATTATTATTATTATTATTATTATTATTATAGTCTACCCAAAGAGCATGGAGGTCTGTGAAACCAGCACTACATGTGTGAACTCTCGCTGCTGTACCCACAATGCCTTTCGGCACGGTCTGATTTCCCAGAGAGTCATCGGGGCCTGGGCAGCGATTCAGCGAGCTTAGCAGCCACACAGTTTAGGAGTGGGGGTCGTTTTTTCAGCACCTTAATCTCGATATGCCTCCAAAGAAACCAGCCCCACCAGCAGCTAACAAGAAAACGGATCAAAAGAAGAAAGAGAAAATTATCGAGGTAAGGAAACCGGCGTGGCTTAAGAAAATAAAAGAAATCAAGCGCCACCCGGTGAATTGCAGCTGGTAACAGGAGCCATGCTGCACAGGGCCTAGCGTGGCCGGCTGCGCCCGGGTCTCTTATATACACTGTGGGGATTTAGCACTTCTTATAAATGACAGCTGGCACATGTTTTCTTGTTCATTATAATAATTATTCATAATATGAACATTTTAAGTAGGCCAATTTGTTGTCATCAAAGGTATTTGCGACGCTGTAAATAAGCCGGTCTGAAAGGTTTTAATGGGTGTCGGGAGGTGAAAAATAAATATTAAAAATGTATTCCCGGTTGTCATTGGCATGTTTATGTGGTTTATTAGAAAAAGCAGACGTTGTTTAACTGAAATGAAAGGGGTATTGTTCAGGGCGATGCTGGCTGTGTTTTTACACGCTTGAGTTTTCTGGAACCTTCTTCCTGTATTTCCGAGCATCTTGTCAGAGTCTGTATTGTCTCTGGTCTTCAGATGTGAATGTGTGGGAAATGGGGGAAACCTGCACAAAGCAAATCGCTTTAGATGTGTCGTCTTATTTCTTACAGGTCGTTACATAACAGTCAGGGCGACTTGCATTGCACTGCTTCATGTGGCAAACACTGCAGTTATACAATACACTTCATACTTCTTTAAATGTATGTTTTAAGGACAAGACTTTTGGTCTGAAGAACAAGAAGGGAGCCAAACAGCAGAAGTTCATCAAAGCTGTCACACAACAAGTCAAGCATGGCCAGCAGAAGGTAATCATCTGATATGTAAAGCCGAGATAACAAATGAGACTGAAAAACTGTTTTACTGACTTCATCACAGCACTGGTGTTTTTATCATGGTAGTTTAACACAATCACAATTTGATGTTTGATTCAAGATCTTGTTGTCTTCAGCGGAGAAGACTGGCTCATTATTTGTATAAACAATGTAATGCTGAAATATATGTGATTTTAATTTTACAGGCATTTTAAAATAATTGAAGTATTGGCACTTGGTCTGAACTAAATATTTGAAAAGGGAACTCAACAATAGACACACACAATTGAAATGTGTATATACATTGTTTAAAACATAAATTGCCTATGCCTACATGTTGCTGTGACACACACAACATGCAGAAGAGTGCCCGTATCTTTGTTGTATGTTTTTGGGACAAGTGATTGTCTATGGACACCTGAAATATTTCTATTATAATTCATTCATTTCATTACCTTGCAAGTGGTGCTGTAGCTTCTTATAACTGTTGTGCTGCTTTTTCTTCCCTTCAGGTTGCAGGTACTGATGACAAGAAGAAGACGGATAAGAAGAAGGAGCTTTCCGAGTTGAATGAACTCTTCAAACCAGTGGTTGCTGCTCAGAAAATCAGCAAAGGTAAATTAAGCAGTGTTTTTAAGGAGAGAGTTTTATTAAATTAACATTCTAGTTATACATAATACAACATCCAATGGAATAGTGCTAAGTCGTCTTCAAACCATTAGGTAGTTGCCCACTGCAGTACATAAATACAATGTTCTGACATTCTCTGTGCCTCTCTTGTCTCAAAGCCGGGGGCCTGTTTTGGCGACTGACTGATGAAGACAGGCCAAATTCAGGGACTGATGTAACGGGGGGTTCCTCACTTCCAAGACTCCAAAAGGTTTATCAGTACTGCTAACAATAATTTTAGTCCCTGGGATACGGTTTTACTTTTTGTTTTGTTCTTTCAATTGGAAAAGATTTTGGAAGAAAAAAATAGCCACATTTTGGATACACTGTATCTAAACAAAATACGGGACTGACAATAGAAAGTATTCCAAATGCTTTTGACACTCTGTTAAGCTATTGGTCACCTAAACATTTTCATTCTCTAGATATAAATCATGGAACACTAAATAGCATACAATCACTGGGCAGAAATTAGAGACCTCTACTGACTGATTGCTGTGCAAGTAAGTTAATATGATAATCGATTATTATATACATAAAACGATCGATTATTCAAATAATCGCAACAACAAAAATGTTGTACTATCAATGCATCGCAAACGCAAACATGGCATCCTATTCTCGAGTTCGCAGGGCTCTGTAAATACAGGGCTCTGATTGCCTGAGTAGGACTAGACATTTTACATTACTTAACCACTTCAACTCCAAATAAAAAAATGAAAACCCTTCCTAGGTACCAGATCTAGAAAATAATTTTAATCATGATTTAAATGCCTGAAACTGCTTTAAAATGTAAATATATGATTAATTTAATTTATAATAAATAACGAACTTAATAAAAATATTAAACAATACACTGAAACATGAATAATACACAATACACTGAAAGGCAAATGAAAACACACTGAAACGCTGTAATAATAAACAATGAACAGTAATTATCAACTAATAAAACTTAATCTATTAAAACCTGTGCCATCAGCAGCTTGCTCTGTGCAATGTGTTGAAATGTTACAATAATGAAATACAATAAGCTGGAAGACAGAGCTGCAGATGCGCTACAGGCTCCGCGCAGCATTGTGATGGATCTGGCTGCCACAAACGCTGCTTCATTGCCTTCTATTCAGCACTGTTTTCTGAACATCTCTCGCCACAGCACTGTATAGCTCTTGGTATAAACTATAACTACACAAGTACAACTAATAATAAAACTACCAATTATAATATAAAACTGTATTTATGTACTTGTAAAAGGCGAATGGATTGCCGCAATAGACTGAAGACTTCTAGACGCACACAGGTACATGGAGGCTCTAAACAACATGTGATTGCGATCATGCCATGTTTTTATCCAGTATCTGACTTTCAATTCACATTCTACAGTATCAACACTGGCTTTGGGAATGACATGAAACTATATGGTACTGAGGGTTTTAATTTGACGTGCATTCATACATCATGGTATTGTGGTTAAATGCTCAGTACTGTTGTCTTCCATAGTGCCCAGAGCCTACAAATGTTTCAAAAGTCTATATCCAAAATTCTACGTAGAATTTGACATGCCTGAAACATGCACATAATCCACGTGTCCTCCATTGCGGTGCCTGTATGCGCAATATCCCACGTCTACAGCATAACTTAAAAATTACTTCACACATAAAACCTGAGTTTCCCAGCTTAAATCAATTCATTTGTTCGATGCTGTGACTGTCGGTGGTACAAGCATTGGCAATAAACCAATTGATTTTAACTAACAAATTCTAGTGTGCTTGTATTCAGAAGTCACTTAAGTTATTCTGTACCTTTGGAAAATCACGTCTATATGCACCACGATTGAAGACAGATGTAGAATTACGTGCATGTATATGTCAATTTCGATGTTGAATTTTGGATATAGACTTTTGCATAGATTAGCATGAGAGAACCTTACAGCAAATGCAACGCTTTCGGCAGCGCAATTTCATAAATTAATACCACAGTTGCCCTATTACTAGCAACATTGCAAAAACTTTAGCTTAAGCTTGTCGGATGTGCTCTTTTGGAAACCTAATTCTGATTTACACGGTCCACAAAGCACCGTGCATGGTTATTATTCTCTTATAAATACTCCCACAGTTTCGATGCAGTCGCCCGAGTTTTGTTTCGTGTGGTGGCTGGCTGCGACGTGCAGCTTCAGACATTTTTCCAGTGAGGCGCACAGGTGGATGACACACCAAGTGATGCATTACTGCCCTCTATTGCTGTTTGGAATGAAACCGTTGTTCTCGCACAGAGCTAGGATATTAGTTGAAAGGGCTAAGATCAATGATAAGAACGGCTTAGCGGCAACGTAGCTAAATGACAAATCAACCCCTGAAATAGAAGTCAACGTATTTTACTAGTCGACTAATCGTTGCAGCTCTAGATGCAAGTCTGTGTTTTTAGAGATGTTCAATGCTCCCTGTACATTATTTAGGTGGGAATGCCTTTTGCCCATGTTTGAGTTAAAGAACAGGTCATTTGCTGTAGAGATGATACCCATTCATCTTCATTTTCCTCCTAAAATTGATTCCTTTACTGTGAAAGTGACTTATTCTGCCACAATTTCCCCCAGAAATAATGCCTTCTGCATCTGTGAGATATAATCCCCCTTCAAAGTCCTGCAATAGCAATAATCTGTGCAGTAGGTGATGCATCTTAGTATGCCCAAAAAACTCTATGGACGTTTGAGACATCTTTTTGTTCCACCATTAGGTGAAATCTCTGTGGCTATATTTAATAATTTCTGAGGAACATTTCATACAATCACACAATCCAGAACAAACAAAAATGTGACACCATTGAAAGTGTGAAATATTAAAATGGGAATGGGCCGGACACAGAACAGATCAGAGATGGACAAAGGAAGGTATTGAATGGATCCCGAGAGATTAAAAAAGACCTAGAAGATGACCAAATAAAAGAAGGGAAGATTAAATCATGAACTTTGCAGGTGTGTAATGCAAAAGAGAAGCTGTAGATCTAAACAAGTGCAAACATCTTAGGAGGTCCATCAACCAGCAGTGGATCTATATAGGCTGCTGAAGATAATTTATTTTACAAATCGACCCTGGGGAAGTGCAGCGACCCTTTAAATGAGAATTTGGATTGTACGAAGTACGGTGAACAGAGATAAACAAGTTAGGATTTGTAAAAGAAGTAACAGTCTACAAAGATTGATTCATAAGAACAGGAGAACAGGACTATTGTTGCTTTTTGTACATGAGGTGTATATTCTTTATACCAAGTAGATAATGTGTTAAGATGAGCAAAAACACATTTTATATGTTAAGTGTTGGCTGTTTTTTCCAAGCTTTTTATTCATGCAGCTCTTTTGTTTTAATTCATTTTTTTTCAATTGCTTGGAGTGGTGTGTATGACAATATTGCTTAACCATCTAACAAGGATAAATGATCTAACAAAAGGCCAATAACTTCCTTTTCTTGTATGTGAATGTACAGTGTAAGTTGTACATGTCCTATAAGAAGAAAGAACATTTTTTTAAATCATTGGAAAAACACATTTAAAATTATATCAGTCTCTTTAGGGGTGTTTTCCACTTTTATGGACAGAAAACCAAACGGTTTAGTTTTTTGCAACAGTTATAATTGTTCTCAATGACAAGGTTTTACATCACTTTCTGTTTCATTATGTAATATGCTGTTGTGGAAAATGTAGTAATTGCATTTTGCAGACACCTTAAAGATACCAGTATACAGATTATTGTAGATTTTATTTTCTCAATTTAATATGTTCCAGAATCTTTCCAACATACAAATCAAATGTGACAACTCTTGTGTCTTCCCTGTAGGAGCCGACCCAAAATCAGTGGTGTGCGCTTTCTTCAAGCAAGGACAGTGTACCAAGGGGGACAAGTGCAAGTTCTCTCATGACCTGACACTGGAAAGGAAGTGTGAGAAGCGCAGTTTGTATGTGGACGGCAGAGATGATGAGTTGGAGAAAGGTAAAACAAAAATCTATAAGATAAATTGTAATCTAACAGCATAAGAAGAGTTGTAGAATTTCCATACTTTCTAAGCACTCTAAACTATTCCATACAACTATCTTTTATTTGTAAAAAAAAAAAAAAAAAAAAAGTGAAAGAAATTTAAAGTGCAGCCGTCTATCCCTATCAAGGATTTCCAGTACTAAAGATTTAATGTTATATGGTTTATTCTTATATTTAGCTGCCTGACATCCAGATGGTTTGGAATAAATGTGTTGATTAAGCCCTATTTACACTGCTGAGAGGTAGTCCCTGTTACAGAATTGACCATTTACACCTCATTTGATTTTTTTCGTCTTCTGTAGGTATTGGGAGATTTTTATAATTATTATTTATCCATTGTGCCCTTATGTAGTTATGTTTTCAGGCTATTAATATCCTAATTGATTTACAGATACAATGGACAACTGGGATGAAAATAAGTTGCAAGAGGTTGTAAACAAGAAGCACGGAGAGGCAGAGAAGAAGAAAGCAAAAACGCAAATTGTAAGATGTGCTTTTTATTTCTCTGTGGTTTTGTAGAAGGCAACTGGATATCAACAAGAATAACATAAAAACAGTTAACTGTAGTAAAGCTGGTAATCTATTGTGATTCTTATTGTGAACTTAATGATTAAGAAATTAGTCAACAAATGTGTGACATTAAGTATACTTGCATGCTCTAGTTTATACATGGCACATAATCATTTCATTGACCTGTATGCTCTAATAAAATCAAATTATAGTTTTTAACACATGCACATATTTTTTTAGGAACTAAAGTAGAAAAAATAAAAAGGTTTCAAATCCAATTTTATTAAATGTGCTTTATTTTATGTCATAGTATGCTGTAAATTAATTTGATGTCACATCTTGTTTGATTGTGCAGGTTTGCAGATATTTTCTTGATGCCATTGAGAACAATAAATATGGCTGGTTTTGGGTTTGTCCTGGCGGAGGAGACGTCTGCATGTACCGCCATGCCCTCCCACCTGGGTTTGTGCTCAAGAAAGACAAGAAAAAGGAAGAGAAGCAGGATGAAATTTCATTGGAAGAGCTTATAGAGAAAGAGGTATATTGAAGTCTTCCTTTCTGTTCATACTGCTCGCCGGAGAACATTTCTGAAGGACGGGAGTGTCCAGCTATAATGGCAGTGCTTGATATTGAAGTCACTGAGGTCATATTTTAACAGACATGGGTTTTTTTCAGCGATCTGCCCTGGGACCAAACGTGACTCGTATCACCCTGGAAACTTTCTTGACCTGGAAGAAGAGGAAGAGGCAAGATAAGATCAGTAAAGCAGAGATTGAGATGGAGAAGAGAAGAGCAGATTACAAAGCTGGGAGATCATTTGGGGTAAGAAAAGCCATTATTTAATTCAGTTTGCTGTAAGTTCCTAACTCTTTGCTATGGAATTACTCCCAGTGTCCAAATGAGACATTTCAAGAAAATTAAGAATGAAATGTTTTATTTTGGTAGCTTTTCTTGTATAACAAGCTTGTGGTGAATTACAAATACCCTAACTGGCAATTAAATGGTTTTAAAATATAATTGCAATCCTTTTAAGATCAAGTTATTTGAATTAAATGCATTACCCTACAACAGATGTTTGTTGATTTTCATACCAGAAGGTGGTGACAAATCTCCTTATTCCTTGGTTTCAAGTACAGTAGTTCAAAGGGGGTCAGACCAAAAAAAAAAAAAGTTCCTACTTTTAACTGCAGAGTAGTGTTGTAGGTACATGCAGTATGAATAGATCCTCATCTGTTTTTAACTCACTTCACCATTGCTGAATAGATGGTAAATGGTAAGCAACAAATAAAGGGAGTTTAGTGCATCTAATATTAATTCTGCACAATGATGTTTTTAAAGTGTTTCCATGCAGAAGGTTGACTGTTGGGGATTTATATTTGCATTTTCCTGTGTGTGCAGGTTAGTGGTCGTGAAGTGTTTGAATTCCATCCTGAGCTGGTTGACGACGATGATGAAGAAGCTGATGACACTAAATATGAAAAGGGTGAAGAAGATTACCAAGAGGTAAAATGTTTTTTATTCCCACCTCATTATTTCTCATAGTTATCATGTGGTGAAATGCCTTCTGTTTTGCAAGCATGACCACATGTGGTCATAGTCTGCAGAATTTGGCAGTTTTCTGAATAAACATCTAATTGACTAATATTTCTAGCTTATGGTACCAAATCCAAAATACAATTATAATTTAAAATGCCGATGAATTAACCAACAAACAACAAAATATAAATCTCTGGTGTTTTTTTTTATATTTAGGTTGAAGACCTAGGTGAAGTCAATGACATTGATCTGGCCAGGTTTGTTCCAAAAGAAGTAGATAATGCTGGAATTACAGTGGCATCCGTCGACAGATTCACAGCACCGCCTCAGCCACCAAAGGACATGGACGGTGAGTGTGGACGCTTTTTGAATATTGAATAATACTTAATACATCTCCAAGCCATAGTACTTGATCCTTTATTGTATGTGGTTTATAGTATATAAATAATAAAGCAGCCCAAATCCAAGTAATCCAAGTCATAATGTTATTCTGGCAATTGTAATTCTTAATCAAGTTACCCTTGCTTTTCAGACAATAAGTTGAGCGAGGCCTCGGGGGGCAGCGAGGAAAATGGGGATCACTGTGGATCCGAGGGAGGGAGCGAGGAAGACAGGGAGACGGAAGACGTGCCCGTGGATGAGAATCTCTTTACTGGGGAGGACCTGGACGAACTTGAAGAGGAGCTAAACACACTGGATCTGGACGAATAAAATTTGGACCCTTGACTGCGTTTCATGGACAACCCCAGGCTTGAAGTGAATGACAGTGTCTCACAAAACACATCCTCATGTTGGAGTTTTTGCAGCCCTTTACCCTACAGTTCCTGGGAGCTACAGAATCAAAGAGGAGTAGATAAACTGAATATCTACCATCTCTAGTCTTTTCTTTGTCCCTTTAGCTTATTCAAATTAATGATTTTTCATTGGAGCAACCTGTCATTTCAAAAGCACATGCAAAGGTAATGGTTTCTAAGGCACTGCTAGATTTCAATAAGCTGGTTTACGTGTCTTTTTGTTAATTTCTGATCAGAATTCTTCAAAATAAAAGACTATGTAACAGTCTTAAAATCCTATTGGTTCTAGATTCAATTTGGATGGGAATAATTTTACTTAAGGTGTAGACCTATTTCATTTTCTCTGGAAGCATTTTAAAGATCCATGTGCCTTAATTTTATGTTAGCAAACTGTAAATGTGCATATTCTCTGAAAGATGTTGAATAAAAACAAGTTTGTGAGGTCACTGAGTGATGTGTGCAGTAGTACTGCTGAATCATAATAACAGTATTTTTTGTTTTGTTTTTTTGCTGACATGAAATTGATGCCTAATTATGGAAGCCAAAGGTTTGCTTCAGTGATGCAATTTCAAAAGATTGTATTTTGGGTGACTCCATGAGATTGCCTCAGTACCCTAAATACTGAGAGAGTAAGCCTATCAACACCAGAACAGAGGAACAGAACAGAGTGCTAAATAAATTCTTGTACTTTTGGGATAAAAAAAATGTTGAACTGTATTCTGAAATCAAAGGGAAAACCCAAGATCATTTGGTCACTTTCTGACTAATTTTCCACTGCAAATCTTCAAGGCAAAACATTTTAACAATGTCAAATGAGCAGATAATTCAAAAATGTAATGCATTTGTCTCCTGTATTAAATGGTTTTAAACTTCCCTATCACCGTTATGCCAAGACAAGTTGTAAATAAAGATTATCAGGTTTAAATATGTTGTTTCAGCATTTACTGCTATCAATCGCAAAACTTCTGAAGTGTTCTGAAGAGCTTTAAACATGGTATTTGAGACCTGGGAAGTATTGTCATTATTAACTATTTGTCATCAGGAGGCAGTGCAATTGTGTCAATGAAGGCTGTGTGCACTTCCATTGTGTAATTGTGCATCAGATAATGTCTCAATTGAGTGGTACTTTCACAGTCTGTTGAGAGGCCAGATAACAGTAGTGCATACAAAATATGGGACCATTCATTTTAAGTCTGATATCAAAACATTCTAGGCCACCAGCCTACAATTCGGCCATCTGGTAAGTGAATGATAGTTATGGGACTAATAATACCACCACTCAAGAGTCCCAGAGGGTCATATTGTTAAATTCCAAAGAAATGCGAGTTGGGTTTCAGTTCAGATCCTTCCTGACCCTGATGTGATTTGTTAGCCAAAAGAGCATATAAAACTATTGAGTGATCAAGCTGTGTTTGAGCTAGGAAGGTGTTCCACATTGCCACAAATGTGTAGAAGTCATTTGCATTTGCTCAAATCGGCGTTATTTGAGACTTCACAATAATCACATTTTCTTAAATAGTTTCCTTTCTGCATAACAAAAGCACTAGATTAGTATTTGTTTATCTGCATGCTCTTGTGGCTAACGACATAAATTAATTCTAAACTAAATTTGAGTTTGTTTTCCAATGTTTAAACAGTCACAATTAATTGGCTCGTTGGATTTTGTCATTACATAGGCATTTCCTGTGATGTTAGCCTTTTCCCTGTCCAGGAGGCTGGCCTGTATTTTCCTCTGGGTCCTTGCTTGCCACATGTAGCACACTGGAATAGCACTATTTATAGTCTGTCATCCAATCTTGAATCATTTGGAGGTGCACTGGATTAAATTGTCATTTTAAGGTGTTTGTTTCTTGTATTATTGTCTATCAAAGCAGATCTTGTCTGTGGTATGCCTAATGATATCCCCTAAAAACATTATCCAATTTTCTGTTTAAAAATAGAAAATAAAATTTGCTCTAAAGCAGACCACTAATTAAAAAAAACGTGCCTGTAAAGAACATAGAATAGCTGCAAAGTTCACAGTTATACCATTAAAATGGCAATTACTGGAACTGGGCAGAGATGACACAACTATAATGACCGTTTCCTTATTCTGAAAATGCTAATAAGGAAAACGTTTACTGCTGACTTGTTAAAACGGAAGGACTTGAAAACCTCCCTTGCTTCCCTTGTCTAGTATATATATACACCCATTGTCAGTTCTAATAATTGGCAAAGTAATTTATAATGAAGGGTGATACGATTTGTATTTGCCATGGGTACATAATGACCAGTGAATAACCCCAGAATACATTTGACAAGCTTGGAGAAATGTAGGCAGGTTTCATTGGTGTCTGATTCATTGCAAGCTGGAACACGTTTGGGGTTCCTTTGTAATTATTTAAGATGATCAACTTCCTGGTGATCTGTGTCTGTGCTTTAAAATTTGAAAAGGTGAAACTAAACCCTAAATATTCACTGCAAGCTGAATAGAAAATAAGGAGTAAGTACATCCTATTGTACTGATTAATCATGTTTAAAACTCCGAGCTTGGTTTAACTGTTACAGACTCAGTCGACCTCTGACAAACATGAGCAAATACATGTTTACTGCTACCATCATTTATTTATTTATTTTGAAATACCAGTCTTTGGATATAAATGTTGTTTTTTTTTGTTTTTTTTCTGCATGCTTACTGTGTGTGTTCAGCCTTCTGATCTATAGCTGCATACAAATGTGGCACAGTTAACAAATGGTGATCTTACACCCCAGGCTGTGTTCATCACAAACACAGTTAGCTTTGCACAAGCTAAATCATTCCCGTGTTGCTGTGTCACGTGGTATTAAAACCGAGTCACCACAAGCAAGTCTTGTCAGCAGCAGATACAAAAGAACAATTGTTCTGCTGCAAAAGTGTTCCAATTAGAAGTCTAAATTATCGCTGGCATTCAAAAACGGAAATGCAAGCTAATCCTTGCATAGCCAGATCCAATTAATAAGATAAGAGTACGATTGTAAATACACAGTGGATGGATTTAGATTCTTAAGAATGCAGTATGCTACTTCTTTGAGAAAAACTAAGAAAGAAAAAACATACAAATTCTCGTTTTTAATTTCAGATTGGAAGCAACTTTTATATCACGGTTAAGATCATGTTTTCAGAGGAATTGCAACTGCATGGTAGGTTTTAAATTTACAAGGGGTTGTTCTGAGATTCTGAGATTTGTTTTTAAAATGTCCAGGTCTCGATGTTGTTTTGCAAAGGATTAGTTCCACTGCAGGCAGATTTTCGTTTCGAAAGGAATCCAGGAACAACAAACAACTAACAACACAAAGGGAATGCATTGATAAAAACTGACATCCCATCACATATATAAAAAATCAACACACTTGCTGTTTTGTTGCTAATTTCCCTCTGTAGTAGTTATTTAAATATGCAGTATACCCTTACATAGGACACTCAAAGCATTTCCAGAATTTACTATTTATTAGGGACCTGGTAACATGGCATGGTGGCAGAGCTGGTGGTTTTTATTTAGCACTGTTTTAATAGCACTGCATATACATTTATATTGTTAGCAAAATATAGAGCTGCTAACAACCAAGATTCACAAAAGCTGTGGACACAATGTTAGTCAGGTGATTAAACAAAGGCTTGCAGGCTATTGTTCAGTGCTGGAACACTGTGATCCTGAATTATCTCATTTGTTTTTAGAACAAACAATTAGATATGGAAAGGGGGATTTTATTCAAGGTTTATGCTATTGTTTGTTGGAATGGACTTGGGGAAAAAAACATGGTGTGATTAAACTGTTCTCATGTGTGATGAAGGCTGAGCTACATCTTATCCAGTCATAATAATGTCCTCCTTTACCAAACTGCACTGATAAAAAAAGCAATCTTTCTAAAGTGAAGTAACGCAAAACTAAAGGCAGAAGCTTGAGTCACACAGACCTGCATGACCAATAGTTAAAGTTTCCAATGGCAAATTAGAGTCAATTAAGTCAGTCTGTCAAAAAATATATGTTCCCAAACAATGTGAGCCATACCCTATGTGGAAAGAGTGTGGATATGATGGTCTCACTGTAGCTATTATTAGTGATATGAAGGTAGACTGAGACAGAACTATTTCTGGTAACATTTTACAATTGAGTTGTCAGTTATTTCCCATACATTCTGGCATAATCAGCTATAACACTTATTAAAATTGTGTCTTTTGTAATGGCATTACATCATTTGTACTTATATTTTTCATTTTCAGACACAGAAATCCCACACCTAAAACAGACTATAAAAACTATTTTTGTCCTCCTTTGTGGTTTCCATTTGCTGTGTTTTATTTCATAATAATAATAAAATCCGTTCTTACAGTGAGTGAAATTGATTTTGCTTGTCTAAGACGTAAATTAAAAGATTCACCCTTTTCTTTTGATAGTTAACATTAGTTCAACCAAAGAGGGGGCATGGATGTTTGGCATATTGTTTAAAACCATATTTCTGAACTTATATTAATGTATATTTGTGTGGTTCTTCCAAGGTCAGCCAAATGAAACAGCACAGGCCTTATGATTGTTCTGTATGTTAAACCCACACATTCAAATTATGCAGTGGACCTTTGGGATTTGTTTCTCGCATTCTTTAGAACATACTTCATTACAGCACACTGAGCTGAGAGTCATGAGCAAGGCCAAATATGAACAAAGTATCTCCAACCCTTATAAGTAATTCTCAGTGAGCTTTCAGATGGGAATGTCTACACGGCTTCTCACTGGCTGTACACAATAGGAATACATGACTAAGTTGAAACCTGTGGGGGTGCTTCCTGTCTGCTCTTATTAAATGCTGAATCAGCAAAGTAGCAACACAGGCAATCAAGTGCTTTAAATGTATTGTTTCAACATACCTATCCTTCAGAAATATACCATGTAAAGTCCTTGTTTAATGTAATTAAAAATGGGATTTCTCATTGCTGCCTTATCAGATACATACTACTCCTTTATTTTCCAGCCACATATTTTGGTAGAAATATGTTTAATGAGCAGGTCTGTATATGTGTAATTTGTACGTATGTCTGATAAGATTTCCACACAAGCATTCTGTATCATGTTGTTTACACACTGATGTTTCAAATTGCTGTGGCTGATAATATTTAACTTTATGTATGGGTGACTGGGCCAAGCTGAGACACAATCAATGACTTCCTTTTATATGTCGACATCCTTCCATGATGTTGATTATCAGACATGTATGGTGTTATACATCCTGATATAACTTTCTAAGAAACTGGTATTGTGATTCACAGCAAAGACACATACAGGACCTGCCAAGTGCACTGCTGATTGGCTGTACCAAGTCCTTAATTGAGGAATTAAGGAACAATAGGTTTTTGCCCTGAGAGTTATCATTGCCTACATAATGAGAGAGGGTTAATGTGTAAATTGAAACCTCTTATATACAAATCATTTCAATAGCCCAGTAGAAAGAAAAGCAGAGGTTTGAGGCAAGTCTAAAAATGTCTTGAAAATATTCTAATTGTAACAAGCGTAACCCAGTCTAGCATTATAGACACCAAAGGCACATGTGTACTACTGGTTGTTATATGATCAGTATGCAGAGATGATTGTTACCCATATGTGCCTAAATCCCTAAAAGGGGCATCACAGATTGCAAATGAACAAAAGTGGAACACCATAATGAACGACAATAACAATAAATGCATTTTTTTTTAATAACTAGTTATGTGGGGATTTAATTAGCTGTGACCTCCCATGATAGTGTGTACATAGTGTAGTGCTCAATCAGTGTGAACAATAAATGAGAAAACTTTTTTGAACTGGGTGACATGTTAATATTTAGCAGCCACTCTGTGAGATAATTCAGGGCTGCTTTGGTAAAGACGCCAACGAGGTTATTTTAGCACATGACGTTATGTTTTAACCGTGAAAAAAAAAAAAAAAAAAAAAAGTATGCCACGGCTCAGATATCAACTACATTAAATTAAAAGTGTGTGGATTAAATCTGTTTGAAAGAGAAACCTGTGATTAAATGAACAAATCCACATGCCTATGCCCCCTGTATATACTTGTACTTACTCATCTTAATGTGTTTGCACTTTGTCTGGAAATTATCTGATTGAAAAAGACCCGCCTTTGCGAACACACATACTTTGTATCCACTGTAGAGAAATATGGATACAATGTTCCTTTCTTAACGTTAGAGCTGCCGCATCACAATGTGTCAGATCCTGAAAAGGCGCCGATCCCAGTGTGGTGAACATGGACATCCCAACCACTGACCATCGCACACCGCTGTCTTTCTTTGTCAAACAGTGGACGAGTGGACACCCATGCTTTCCTCATCTCGCCCGGTAGATTCCCAAGAAAACGAAAGTCCCGGCCCAGGTTTTCCATTGATAAAAAACGGATTGCGGAAGTCTGTGCTACGTTGAGGTTTAGGATTTGTTTCACTTCCTGTTCTCTGAAGTCCACAAAACCGAAGAGATCGGGAAGTTGGGCTTAGATGCAAGTTTACACGGAACTGGCTAGATTGAGAGGGGAAAAGGAGAGAGAGAGAGAGAGAGAGAGAGAGAGAGACTCCCGATACTTGTTGTGCGTGGCGAGACGATGTGTACATGAGTGCCATGTCTGTTTGTGGCTTTTCTGTGTCTGGCAGAAATAATTCATCATCTGTGGGCAGAGAGTGTGAAAGCATTGCGGGTTGGTAGACACAGACAGACAGACAGACAGAAAGCTCATCATCGCCAGCTTTTATTTTTGTTGTTGCTGCTTTGACGAGTTCCAGAACACTTTTTTTTTTTTTTTTTTTTTTTGTAATACAAGACATTCACGTCAGGATGGAGGGACTGCGTCGTAAATTGTATTTATGTGTGCTTGTTCTCTGTTCGGGTTTTAAAAGCGGTTGTTGCTTCAATTTGGATACGGATAACCCTTCCGTCTATTCAGGCCCCAGTGGGAGTTATTTTGGATTTTCAGTGGATTTCTTCAACCCGGATGCCAGCCAGTAAGTTATTAAATTGAACGTGTTATCTGTGTAAAAACAAGCAAGCCAGACATCGAAGTCGGCCTACTTGTACTAGTAGAATGTAGAATGGTCCGAATGTTCTGAGAGATCTAATCGAATTCATCGCTCTGTTAATCGAAGCGAACATTCCACTTCGATTTTATTTTAGTCATTCTTTAATTCAAGGAATGGTTTAAATGAACATTCAAACTGGTCTGTAGTCCTACTAGGGTGGCACACTTCACAGAGATAAACGAACAGACGTGTCTGATATGACCAGCTGTGTGTTTTCAGAATTCAATGTGCTGTTTTCCCATCACAGACTTTAAAGTGTTGCTTGAAAAGTTACCGACGAGGTTTCCCCTTCTCTACCCTTCGTCATCATTATGTTGTGGTACAGATTGAGCAAATAAATAGCTATTTATGGGGGTTGTGCTCAGTTGCTAAACATATTGGAAGTCGGTTATGATCACCAATACAAATGATAGTTCTGTGTCATTTAGATTTTGTTACCTTAAGATATTATTTTCCTTTTTTTTTCTGTCATTAGGTTAAATATTTTAATAGGCGCCCCTAAGGCGAACACATCCCTGTCTACAATTTCTTCAGTTTTGGAAAGAGGAGCTGTGTACAGCTGCCCCTGGAAAACGGGCAGTTCATGTCAGCAAATAGCTTTTGATGATACAGGTAAGTTTTGTCATTTGCATCTTAGTCTTTATATATATATATATATATATATATATATATATATATATATAATGAAAAGCCATTTTGTAACAGATAAGTTTATTGTAGAGATGCACTCAAAGAACCTACGTCTTTTGGAAGTGTACTGTAATTGCATCTACTGTAGCTTTAAAATTCATATAAAAGACTCAATGTGAATAAAACTAATTGCGTATCTACAGGATTGATTGCATTATCTTGCAGAAAGTCTCGCTTGCGTTTTATTTATTTTTACAAACAAGTTTTAATGTTATGAAAAAGGCCCTGTGATCACTTTCAGTGCTTTCATAACAACAGGGAAATGAAAATGGTAACCGTTCTCCCCTCATTATAAATGTGTAGTAAAATCAATACATTTTCTAATATAATCGGTGTTCCAGTTTTCCACAAGTTGATGCACCATTATCCAATGTATGACAATACAAAGAGCAGAGTTTGTATTGGTTGTGTTTTAATGAGGCTAAGAAAAGAGTGCCTGCAGCATAGACTAAAATGTGAGGCTGTGTGCATCATCTCTGCTCCAAATGTTTTCAATAGGTGTGTTAAATGCAATTCTGAACAAAGAGCCAGGGATTTGTACTCAAGTCTGGGCTCATCCTGGAATGTAGAATGTGCAATGCAATGTTTCAGACACATGTTACTACAGTGTCATGCAGCTAAAAGTGCTGATGCAGTTGATGGGAACACCAGGTTTAGGATAATACGCTTTTACAAGGTTTCACTTCTGGGCTAGCTTTAGTACAGTGTATGAGAAGGTTTACAGGGAATCTGAAAGATTGTGTGACTGACCTTTGATAACCTTTGACCGCTTGAAAGCAATCCTTCAGCAGCCATTGCTATTTATCTCCCATTTTAATACACAACCTCTGACATCAGAAACATTCCTACATAGTATATAGTATAGGGTTTGATTTATAATATGGGTGGTTGGCCTGTGTAGTTTTTCTGGGCCAGAAATGTTATGGGAATCACAGTGTGTTTATATGGTTCAGAACATTAGTTTAAAGGCTTCATTTTTCTTTAGACATAAGTAATAGACTATGTTATGAAGTTTTCATTTTTAAATGTTTTTTTAGTTTGTGAAGTATAATAAATGAATAACAATAATACATGGGCAGCAGCATTATTTGTTTAGTTGGCTATGTAATTACTTGCAAATCCTAATAATTACTGTACTAGGGACAAATCTGAACATGTTAGTTGTATACCTATGATTCGATGTTTATTATAGGGTAATACACTAATTGTGGCCTTATATTCTAGCAGGTAAACTCCCATATTAAGCAAGCAGCTCACTTTGTATATTTTACACACTTCTAAAAAATACTTAGCCTTAACTCCTCTTCTCCTAATTTTCTCTTAAGTCTAACAAACAAAACAATTCCAATTGATGTCTTAATAATTTAAAGGGAACCTAGTGTGGCCTTTCTTTCATTTAAATTATCTTGTTGTAAAAGATCTTCCCAACTAAATATTGCAAGCCTAGCTACACATAAGTGACCCAAAACATATTTAATTTTGATTGTCTAACTGTGGCTGGAGTTCCCACAAGAAAAAGGCCTTGATCTTTTCCTTTCAGTAACATTCGTTAGTTTAAGATTTGTTTTTTTCCCCTCTCATTTACAATATTGAAATCCTAAATTACATGCATTTTTAAGATTTAAAAAAAAAAGTGTTGTGCTCCTCCAAGCTTCAACTATTCAGTTTTACAGAGTAATCCCTGAAGCGTTATCCATTGTGTGCCTCTGTAACCTATTTTATGTAATTGGTTTATATTACAGTTTGTTTTCCAGTGTCTAGTTCGGCTTTTAATACAGTAGAAGCTTTAACCGTAATTTGCAATGTTTATTATATTATGAAGCCTCAAAAACCAAAACGCTGCTCGGCTATAGGAGTGCATTTGGCACACATACAAACATGCTCTAAAAATGTATAATTGATTAGATTGCCCTGTTAAAACATAAGCCATGATATTTCTTTGCTTTGTAAGTTTGATCCACTACATCGAGTCTGCACTTGTTCGGCGAATTAAAATAATAAATGCAGCTGTTGGCTGAGAAAGTAGATTGAAGAAAAAAAAAAACTGTTTAAAATATCATATATTAGACCACCTTTTAAAATGGTTTTAAGCTTCTTGTAATAGTCTGTGGTAATGTGTAAATGGATGTTAATTTGAGGCAGTGCTGAAGAGATTTGTTTTTCCAGAACACCTAACGCATAATTTCCTGTCTCAAAACTAAGTCATGGCTTTCCAGAAATTGTTCAGCTGCCCCTTCTGTTTTTGTTAAAAAAAAAAAAAAAAAAAATTACCATAACTTTGTTCTAACAATGTTTCTTTGTAACGGCAGATCCTTGAGTTTCAGCCTGACTGAGTGTAGATTACAGAAGTAACTCATTGGAGCAGAGTGCTTTTTTTTTTTTTTTTTTTTTTAAACAAAGAAATATCAAAACTGAGATGTCCTTTGTGGTCAAAATTAAAATTGTAAATTTTGCAAATGAATGCCATTATTTGAAGTCTAATCAATAATTGAACAATAAACACTTCCAAATGTTGGTCAAATTCTTCAAAAGAACATGTAATTTGTGCGTGTGTGTGTATATATGTATATGTGTGTGTGTGTGTGTGTGTGTGTGTGTGTGTGTGTATATATATATATATATATATATATATATATATATATATACACACACACACACACACACACACACACACACTTTTTTTTTTTTTTTTTTTTTTTTTTTTTTTTTTAATAATTTTGTATCCAGGAATCACCCCATTATGCCCATTTCAGGACAGATCACAGTATTATAGAACTACAGAATTGGAATTATGCTACTTCTGGATTTTTAGGTTTAAATAAGAAGTAAGGGAAATATTAATTTAGGTTTTGAATTGCATGTTTATTATTCCGCTTCCCCAACATGTGCTGAATGTATTACTGTGGGTGGTACTGTTTTGTAATGCTGTCTTGTGTAGGAAGATGTGGGAAATGAAAACAGTTCAGCCGTTTGCTTTTCTCCTCCTCTTACAGACACAATTAAGTATTTAATTAGTCGTAAACTATAGTGCGTTTTGTTTTAACAGCTGTTGTTGGAAAACTAAAGCAGCATCTGAAATTCAACCCAGAATTTGAGTAATCAGGAATGGCTAACAGAGTGCCTTTTGCTCAGTTTTAGTCACCCTCACTGGTTTCCGCCTGACTAATCTGGTAATCAACCTTGAGTGAAGTTATGAAAGAGCTGTTTTTACAATAAGGTGGTTATTTTCCTGTATGTACTTGATGTGTGCATCTGTGTTACTTCAGACACTGTATCACATTTCTCTTCCCTCCAGTTTAGTACTGCACATCAAATTCAATGTAAAGTAGTCTCTGTCATTAAAAAGGACAAATAGCTTTATTTGACTGGAAAAGCTTTTTTGCTATTGGATTGACACAACCACCTTAATACCATGAATACAATCACGTAAAACATACCTGGCACTTAATACCTGTGTTGCCAGCACAGAGTAACAATCACAGTATTTCAAGCCAGACAGTATGTGGTTGGGGACATTGGGATCTGAAGAGTTGTTTAAATTTAAATACCACAAGCATGACAATGGGGAAATTATTGAGAAAACAAAGTACCAAAACAGGATTAATTCCTACTGTGAGGTATCCACTAGTTTTCTAAAAACATGCTTCTATGTCATGACTTATTTGTGTCTGAACTAAATGCTTTTTTGGCATCCAATAACATTTATAGAGTTGGGCCACTCCAGGAAGGAAGTTATATTGCAGATGAAAATCCAGGTTGGGAGAGCAATGACTTCCTCTCTGAGTTTTTTTCTGTGAGTCTTCAAAGGACCTCAAAGTCTAGTGCCACAATGGCTGTGCTAACTCATTATCCGGTAATCAGCTTCTTCAGACCTTGATCATTAATGCTGGTGACATCGTTCATGTGTTCAGTTGCTACTCTTCTGCAAACCTTTTTTGAAAGCCTTTTGTTTATTGTTAAAAGAATATATATTGACACAACATTAGGTTATTTTGTTGGCCTAGATGATTTGGTTGGCTTTTTTTTTTTTCAAAATATATTCTGGCTGATCTGCAATTACACAACCTGTGTAAATTGTAACGGATGTTGTTGAAGATTGCACTTTTTGAGCACCTGAAATAAAACGTATCTTCTTTCTTCTGGTCTTTCTTAGCTGAGATTTATTAAAAAAAAAAAAAAGGCACAATTAGGTCCATAAATATTTGGACAGTGACATAATTGTCATCATTTTGGCTCTGTATGCCACCACAATGTATGGACCTGACTGTTTTTGAAATTGTAGCAGTTGCTTAATCTCATCATCCTCTTGCAAAACCTGTTATTAGACGTCACATTATGCTGTAATGGACACATAATTGAAAAGCCAAATCCTTTGACCATTACTAAAGGTGTTCTGGTATTGCATGGATGTTGGCTTTTTGATCAACCGTTTTATTGCCTGTGTCAAAAACTGTTGCCTCAGCATGTGTAAAGCTGCACCCTTTACAAGACCTGCAGGCAAGTCTGTTGGAACGAGTCTTCATATTTGAAGGTATATGACATATTAAAACTGCAGTGCTGTGCATGAAGTTTGGTTTAAACTTTCATGAGGTTAAAGCTAGATACGCACCAAGTGTAAGATCCTAAAGCATGCAAGTAGAATATTTAAAAGATAACATAAGTTAAGGAAGCATTTTATGCAATTTTACGTAAAATAATACTTAAGGTAATATCGACTCACTTCGATTCACTCATAAACTGAATGTAAGTCCTGGAGTAATGATTCATAATCGGACATAATCCTTTTACTATATATTACTGGTGCATTCAGCATTCATTACATGTTTTAGGAGTCTATATAGGCTACAGGAGGCTGTTTATTTAAATGTACAGTGATGTCAATGTTTTGTAATTATCCTTAAGAAAAATGCTGTGCTTTTGCCTTTTTTTGTTCAAACACATCAAACACTTTTTTTTTTACTTAACATATACAGTAATCCTTTGACTGTTTACCAGTTCAAAGCATATTGAGATCATCCTGCTTTGTTTGTTTAAAACATAATTGTTTTGCTATTGTTGTTCATTTTAATTGTATAAATATTTCTTCATGTGTTTATTTTAAGAAAGTTAAACGAGTTTACACAAATGTAAAAGCTTTTGATACTTTCTGAAATTAACGGATTCATTATATTAAACTCAACTGCCTGTCCTTCATTCTCAAGGCGACAGATTAGACCAGGATGGAAAGCCGATGGAGTTCAAATCCAGCCAATGGTTTGGAGCCTCTGTGCGATCGAATGGTGACCAGATCTTGGTAGGCTTTTGTTCCTTTTTCTCCTCCATGTGTTCTTTCGCTGTGTTGCACCCTGAAGCGATTCCTGGTTAAAACTCAATTTACATTCCTCTGTTGCAGATCATATAATTGGCTGTGTGTATTAAGTTTTTTTGTTTGTTTTGTGGATTGAGAAACATTTTGTTTATCATTCGTTCTCATCACTGCACACAGAGTTTGCTACATATATAATTGTATTGTATCACTGTGTTCCTTATACCTAGGCCTGTGCTCCACTATATCAGTGGAGGACTATGGGGAATGCTGAGAGGGAGCCTGTTGGAACCTGTTTCCTGAAAAAAGGAGGGAAGATCGTGGAATATTCACCGTGTCGAACAAGTGGGTTGTGTAATAGAAAATGCATTTGAAAGACATTTGAAGTTGCTTGCAGTTTAGAATTCAAAGCGATGAAACCAAAGTCATGTAATGTATGGAGTGATGTGTGACTGCTCACTTAAATGTTCTCCATGTGCACTGAAAGTAGTGAATCATTGCCTCTGCGTCTTAGTTTGCTTACAAACAATTTCCAGGTTTTTTTAATTATCCAATTCATGTTTTCGATGGGTAGCAGAACCTCCTCTTTCAGCTTTAGATAATCTCTAGCAAGGCAGTGGTTAATTCAGGAATAATATTTACTTGGAGATGAAAATGGCCTTGATTTGGAAACTTAAGGGGCCGAGTTAATTCTTTCTGAAGTCTCAGCGTTTGTGTATTTCCTGTGACGCAAGAGAATGGTGTGCATGCAACAACTGGTTGATTTGATCTTTCCGTTTTGGATTTGAATTTCACATTGTGAAAGTTATTAAATTGGGCATGACAGAGGTATTGCCATTATTCATGCTGAATGATCTTGGTGTGCGTGCATGCGTAGTGAAGGCCTGGGTACGATCATAATTCCACACAACCATGATTAGCAATTTACAAAATTTGATACTGATGGTAGTTCCCCATTATTATTATTTTAATGGAGGCTTTTTGCATCTACCCATTATAACCCCATAATCAAGTTCTGGGTATGTAATTTGTGATTGGTGGGTGGGTCAAATGTTTGATAAAATATGGGCCGTAGTCAGTAGCATCCAAACAATACAGTCCCCATCTATAATTGCTTACATTCTTCCTACCTTGAACATTATCATTAGTCAAAATAGGGTACCGATCCCGGAGAAGCCGGCGGGAGCCCCAGGGAGAGTTCTCTTTTCTTTGTGAAGGGCAGGGCGCCCTGGAATGGGTTCGCCCCGAGAGAGGGGCCCACGCCTTGTCGCGGTTCCGGCGGCGTCCGGTGAGCTCTCACTGGCCCTTGAAAATCCGGGCTCAGAAGAGACTAAATCAACCATTTTATTATTATTTTATCCAAACTATATGTGTCACAAGAATCATAGTTTTCTGATTTGGCCAACATACAATAGTATGTGTTAGACTTTTACCAGATTATTCATTAACATGTATTATGTATTCATAATTTGTGTGTGTATATATTTCCAGCTAAAAACAACCCAGATGGGCAAGGCTTTTGCCAGGCAGGTTTCAGCGCTGACTTTGTAAAGGTATGTAATGTTTCAAGATAAGAGACTTTGAATTAAAAAGACTGCCCCTTATTTAAACATACTTTTGTTATAGCTATGACCATAAACATGTTTTCTGTTTGTTTTAAGCATATCAAAATGATTCCATCCCAGTACCAAAGTATTATTTCAGCAGTTCAGCAATAATGTGAAGGTTAGGGAATGTACATGTTTAAATTTAAATCATTAAAGGATGCACTGAAATATATTTGAAAGACACTTTACCTTTTTCTTCTATATTTTGTAGCAGAATAACCGAGTTGTTGTTGGGGGCCCTGGTAGCTTTTACTGGCAAGGTAAGAAATGTCACCATGCATACTGTACAAAGCTGTTTAAAATATTAGAGTTTTTAAAAGGATTAGCAGTTGGGGGTAAAAAATAATCTGACTTTACAATTATGTAGCTGTGAAGAATCATGGACAGAATTTGTGTTTTTTAAGTTTTGTGAAAATGTGCCTGTTTTATACCAAATGAACATTGATTGACATTGGCCAATTATCCTGAAATGTGGTTCTTCTTTCTCACTGGAACACACAAATGAGACCAGTGTGTTTGCAAGTTCAAGTGCTTTTCTTTAGTAAGTGTGTGCTGAAGCAATAATAACTGTGTGTTCCACTGTAAGCTTACAGTCATTGGTCATCTAATACTGTAGAAAGGCCCCTAAAGCAACTGTTGCTGGTCTTAGGGGGGAAAAAAACATAACTATGGAATTATTTATTTAATAAAATCTAAACAATATAAAATGCTGCATGTCTTCTGTTACTTGTAGTACTGAGTTGTCCCTTTTTGGAGCATTTTATCAGTGTAGCTCATAATTCCTTAATCTGTTTTTAAAAATCAAAGGTCTAAGAACATCTTTATTTTCCTGAAAGTCTGCTGTAGTGTAATAACAACCGCTCCCAGCATTACAGCTCAGTCCAGTTACACTGAAGGGTGGGGTCTGACTTGCAGCTGTCATCAGTTGTCCAGTTGCCAACATTATTTAATTACTTCTGTACACTAAAGCAGAATTATCTGGTACAAAAGAGGAGACTTTACCTTTGAATATCTACAAGAGCAATAACACATTGGGTTTGGGGCTTCTGCTCAATGTGTGAAATGGATGCGTGGTATTTGTTCAGAATAATTTAAGTGTTTCTCACATGGAGAGATTTGAGGATTTGTCATCAGGCGTGTGACCTTTTGTTTAAACAGAGGCAATGTTTGATTGTATCCAGATATGATAGGATTGTGCAATTGTTCAGCTCCCTTTTTTTTTTTTTTTCTTCTTTTTCTTCTATAAAGTATGTGTTTGGTTTTTTGATGAAACCAAGTCTGAGGAAGGGATTAAATCTGCTCCCCCATTGCGTCACATAGATTATGTAAAATACTCTCTGAGTCTTGTCTTGTCATTTTACTGTGTGATGCTAAAGGGGTCAAATTAAACCTCACAAGACTCCAAATACCAGATCAAATATCTTAATACCAGATCAAGATGTGTAAACTGTATGTCACTCTGGATATGGGTGTCTGCTAATAAATAATTTGAACATGTGATGCTAAACTTTTAAATCATTTTAATATCATTCTTTATTAGTTATATCTTTAGGCAGTATTTTTGAGTTCCTAAAATTAAATGCATCTGGTGGTGGTTCTTCTTTTGCCCTGAAGCTGAAAGGGAACCTAATATTGTTTCCTCAGGTCAACTGATCTCTGATGAGATTTCTGAAATTATAAACAACTACAACAACAAATTCTACATAAATTACAATAATCAGCTAGCAACGAAAGCAGCCAATGCTCAGTTTGATGACAGCTATTTGGGTAAGTTTATTTATTTATTTATTTATTTATTTATTTTACACTTTAAATATTCTTAAGTATTAAGTATTGTTCACTTTCTTGGCTCTGTCTCACAGTAGCATTGAAGCCTCTGACTTTTCATGTTTTATGTTTTGGGGTTATTGTCAGTTTTGTTTCATAACTATGTGCAGATGTACACAAAGGTCCTTCTTCAGTCTTACACAATATCTCTAGTACCTTGTGAGCTACACAGGGATCTACTATGTGTATGTGTACGGCAGATGTTATGTAACACAAAAGATAGGAAATCAAATCTTTAAATTCTTTCTTTCTCTAGCTTGCTTTAATGTTCGCTGTCAGTAATAGTATTAAATGCATTAAATATGAGCGACAACACCTATTAATGACCAGATTGATTTAACAACTTTCTACATATTTTCTTGGTCCTTATGTTTGTTGCTCAGTTTCCTAAGACCTACAATTCTGTATTTTTGCTGTATTTGCTAGGCTACTCGGTGACTGTGGGGGATTTTAATAATGATGGAACGGATGGTAAGATTTTTTTTTTTTGTATTATATGTATTTTCGTTAAAATAAGGAGCTGTACATGTATGTGTAAGTGATCTTCAGGACGTAAACACGAGGGAACTAACGGAAAATAACAAATATTAAAACTATACATGTCTATTGAACTTTTAAACTTTTCCTGCAGACAGAAAATTTAAAAAGAGTTTCAATTTAAAGGTTAATGTGATGAATCACACAGACATGGCTGAAGTGTTGGGGAAACTCCTACTATTTTAGTAATGGCATTATGACTGGGTGTTCTTAATGTGGTTTAAAGTTTTAAGTATGTGGGTTATTGGTATCACTTAAAATATAGGTGTTTGAGGCGGCTAATTTGTACATTAAAAGAAAACATACAGGTCTACTATGTAGTTTGCACTAAAAATCTATTTGTTTCATCCATGAACATTACATCAATGTAAATCCAGTTAATATACAATATGGTTATAATAGTTCTTAATACAGAGTGCCTTGCTTGGCTAATTGCTTGGATTAGTTTGCCAAGTCATGTTGTCATAGCCTATACATCGGGTTGCATCAGCAGCTGGCTTGACACTGCCTGTGGATCAGGAGTGAGGATAGGGTATGAACAAGCTGTCATGACCAAAGGGCCTGTTCCCATCCTAGATTAAAAGGCTTTTTGTTAATAACCACACAACGTCTTTATGTAACAGAGGAATTAACTTGATATTCATGAGTTCAAACATGTCTGGTAATGCTTTTGTTGAAGATTAAAATCTTTGTTAATTGAGCTCTGTAAACCTTAATTTTTTCAATGTACTTTTTCATATCACAGAGCAGTGCTTAATGCAGTGCTTGTAATTTTGTTTCTTTTGATAGATTATGTAACGGGAGTTCCCAGAGGGGCAAAAGCTCTTGGCTATGTAAGTATACTTTCTTGTTTAGAGCCAAAACCAATACACTTCAAGAAATTCATAAACTAAATATTCCCCATGATTTTTTTTATTTTTGATTTTTTTATAGGTAACCATTTTAAATGGCAAAAGTATGGAATCGGAGGTCAATTTCACAGGAGAGCAGGTAAACCACTACTATTATTATTTTAACCTTCATAGACTAAGAATACAAAATCACAAGCTCTTGCCTGGATTCCTTTGCCAAGTCATGTTGTCATATCCTGTGCAATGTGATCCTTTTACAGCTGGTCACACAATGCCTGCAAATCACAAAAATGATAGGGTGTGAGCAGACTGTCATGGAGAAAAAGTCTGTTGTCTTAGGAGTACCTTTGCTATAGTTATGTTACCTTAGAATGTAACATTTATTAATGTAAGCCTGGCTTTCAAAGTTATTGTGGCTAAATGTGTATTTAATTGCTCTGAGAATGCTACAAAATGTTCTTGTGGCTTCAGACTAATCTTTTTATAAGGCATTTATTTACAAGCCAGGAGTTCATGTCCTAAATCCACTTACACATCTGGAACTCATTTAGAGCCCTGTCAGCAGTACCATTTCAGAGACGCAAAAGGCAAAGCAGAGTGCACAGTCAGCATGTGGGTGTTAGGAGGCCTGGGGCTGAGGCAGTTTGGCCAGAGAGCTGTGGGTCAGTAGGAGTCAGTCTGATTGGCTGAAAACCGTGGCATATTCTCTGGAAAGTGACTAGACTCTTCCTTAGCAAAGGCCTATTTTAAACATACTGCTTGTACCCAAAAGCCAAAACAATTCTCAGCTACAGTGTAAAAACTAGTTTTATCCTCATGGGTAAACCAGAACCTAACGCATCAAATTTAAGAGTCAATAAATCATAGCAGTGTGGTTTTGTCACGAATAATGCAGAGATACTCTTCACATGGGAAAATATCAGAGAATGTGAAATTTGTGTTTTTGTGTGTGTTTGCTTTACTAAATCACAGTACATTTGTGCTTTTATAGACGAGTGTTGGACAATTAGAGAATCTGGGTTTTGTCTTCTCTAGGATATGTTTCAGTGTTCTTGGCTGTTAAGTATTTGTGGATTTGTACGTTTCTTGTACAACATGAGTTAGAAGTTGTCTTGGAGGCAGTGATGTATTCAATATTTTTTCACATCCTCATCATTGTGTATGTTCTGGCTTGGCTCAATTTCAGATCTTTAGGAATGGTCTACTGTAGGGCAAGAAAATATTTCTGATAGAGGCTGAAGTTTAACTGATCTAATTTTCCCTTCAGTCTTTGAATCAGTTTTTCTGTATCTTTCAATGCCAAATGTGTAATGTCTGTTTTTTTTTTTTTCTCAATTAAAATATAATTGTGCTAACCTGCCAAGCTCATTATTCTTATTTTTACACTTAAACCAGATGCTGCCCAGGATTCAGTGCTTTGGAATCTGTTCGTATACTTTCTCAGTTATAAAGATTGAGAGCTAAGAGTTTTTATCAGCCCAAAAATTGCAGTGTTGTCTTCTGCAATCTCTTAAAAGCACCTGTCGAAAGCTCTAGAGAATAATGCAGAAAGGTAGAAGGAGCCAGTGAGATTATAGGAGTGCTTACATAACTGATCTGTTCTCTGTAACTGTCAGTGATCCTCCAGTGTTTCTCTGTACAGCTTGACTAACTGTGACTGCACAGACTTTAGGAAACACCCATGTATTTAAACTCCATGGTTGAGACACCTTGGATTTGAGATCCAAACCTCTAACTACTGCGGCCTAGTCTTTCATAGGCAGCCTTCCACAAGACGCATCAATATGAGTGCAGTTCATACGGTATTTTAAATCCTAGTAACCTAGAAGTGTGAAGATTGGACTGAATAGCCTGAAAAAGCCACAGACTGACTGTATAATCTCTTGATCTGTATGACAGATGGCAGCTTACTTTGGGCACTCAGTGGGAGCCACAGACATTAACAATGATGGGTAAGAGTCCTGTACATGTACAACTATAATTCAGCATTCTTTGAAGGATAACACAGAAATGCACATACAAAAATGCCCCCCTCCTAAATTTTGATTGACATGTTGTTTTAGGACTTTTTAGTTTGGTTACTTTGAGAATGCATTAAAACGTCTTCGGATGATGTTCAGTTTTGATCTCTAGTCTGCTTTTCTCAGTTACAAAATGGAAAACACCCGATTTAAATCCTGCCCATTCCACTTATAAATTCGATTTGATTCATGGTCTATGGAAGATTAAATATTTTATATTTAAATTGAAAATCTGTTCTAGCTCTTGGCTCACTTGTATTATAAATGCTCTCTCCTTAGGCTTATCGATCTTTTTATTGGCGCTCCCCTCTTCATGGACCGTGGCTCTGATGGGAAACTCAGAGAGGTGGGCCAGGTGTATGTCTATCTGAGCAAGAGTCCGTTCAGTTTCCACAAGCTCCAGAAACTGACAGGCACGGAGATCTACTCAAGATTTGGCAGCTCCATCGCTCCCCTGGGGGACATTGACATGGATGGATTTAATGGTATATGACTTAAGTGAAATTGTCTGGATCTTTTATTTATTTATTTTATTTATTTATGTATTTCCTTTTGTCAAGAAACGTTCTTTTCCACTCTGAGTCCCAGTATATGTTTTATCTGTTGCAAATGTTGTGGGGGGAACTTGCTTTTATCTCAAATACATTGCATCAAACGCAAGTCATTGTGTGGAAATATAATTGTGGGGAAAAAGTACTTTTCATCACGTTTCTGTGTGTCTACTTTACAATCTACAATGAGTGATAGAGCTGTGCTTAGCAGTAAACCATGACCATTCACTTATTTCAGATATTGCCATTGCTGCTCCTTATGGAGGGCCTGACCACAAAGGCCTCGTCTATATCCACAATGGAAGATCTACAGGTCCTGACCCCACTGCGTCCCAGGTCCTGGAAGGGAAATGGCCTTCTACCTCCATGCCACCCAGCTTCGGCTACTCATTGCACGGAGCCACAGATATAGATTTAAATGGATACCCAGGTACAGTGTGGTTGGTTCTTCATGAACAGGACTTTCCTTTGCCTTATAAATATTTATAAAATTGAATTTCAATACAGCTTTTACTAGCAGATGATGTTTAAGTGGCTATAGCATTGATAATTTCCACTTGCCCAGAGGTGGTATCTGATTTATCAAAATGAAGCACATCCTTTCTTCCAGTGAATGGCACAATCTTGTTGGCTGCTACAAAACTGTGATGTCTAAACTGTGATATTGCAGTAGCTGAGATTAATCTTTATTTTTTTATTTTTAGACTTGGTTGTTGGTGTTTTTGGAGCAGACAAAGCTGTACTGTACAGGTATGATAGATTGGCTTTAGAAATAGACTTTATATAATTACTACAAATGAGAAGTTGGTTTACCAGTAACATGCACATGTATTTCCATGTTTGCATCAATACCAATACTCGACATACACATATAGGCATACTAAATTCAGAGTAAAGAAAATGTAATTGTTCATGGAAAAACTCACATTATAATCTGTAACTTTACATTGGTTTATTAGTTACATTTGTATGATATTTTAGTCAATTTGTTTCAGTGCTTTGGTAAATATTGACATGAGCGGTACATCTAATATTTTCACAGAGCAAGACCAGTCATCAGTGTAAACGCTACCCTGGACCTCAACCCTCTAATCCTCAATCCCGAGAACAAGAGCTGTTCATTACCTGGCACTTCAAAAACAGTGTCATGGTGAGTTACACTACAGTTTTCCTTGATGACAATGAAGTTTGTTTGGCAGACAGTGACCATAAATAATGTATGTTTTGAGTTGTTACTTGAGGGGAAAATTAAAATAAATCTTTGTCATGTTTTTGGTTAAGGCAGATTCAAAATGGCATAATTGTGGTCATTCTCTTTCGGTATATGGAATTAAAATTTACATCTGTTCTCTACTCTTGAGATTCGGTGACAAATGTCATAAAAAGCTGGATGATTCTGGTAAAACTCAGCGGTTATTTTGTCAAAAGATTTCTTGCATTAAAATAATGTTATGTCAGAAATACTTGCATATTATAATATTAAAAGATGACTACATCCCTTCTTGTCTGTCTGTGCTGCCAGAACAGTTTGATTTTTTTTTTTAATGGCGTTCAACAGGGCTGAGTCTTGTCTGACCCTGATTTGTGTTTTATTTCCAGCTGTTAAAAATCAATATCTGTGTCTATCCATACTGTGTTGTTGTCTGAAATCTATTTATGAGACTTTCCAGTGACTCAGATTTGTGTTTGGTTTTAATTGTCATGGAGGTGGTGCATTAACATTCTTCACATGTCATTGCCCCGGCATCTGGGAGCTTTCTAGGCAGGCTCGGCATGCTTTGGGTTTATAATCGTGCAAAGTTAAATTGCACATCAAATCTGTACATTTATTTCTTTAACACAGTTTGGTTGTATGGAAAGTAAAGGATATAATGAAATGCTTGCCAGCACTGTTTTAATTTGTAGGCCTCTTACCTCTGTTTTTACTAGTTTGTTAAAATGTAATTCACAACTTCATAGCAATTTAAAGTGTTCTACCAGTGAGTGTACTGTACTTGAGATTTTATACAATCTAGTGTATCAAGGGAATCGGCCACTTCCTCATTTCTCAAACTAGCATTCCTGTCCTTTAAAATATAAACAGCGAGATGCAGTATGTTTGAACTGTTCTTAGTTGTTACCAATAGATGTCTGAGAAATATTTAATGTATGCTTACTGAGCAGAATGTTTACAAAGTGCTGTAATTATGACTCTCTGAAAGTAAGCAGTATGGTCACATATGACGTGCACAGTAAAATATGCTGGTCTGATGAGTATGCACATTGTGTACGAGAAAATAATAATTCCTTCACTAAAATGTATTCTTCTCCTTACAGTTTTACAGTTAAATTCTGTCTAAGGGCAAATGGGAAGGGAGCCCCATCAGTACTGCGTAAGTTTTTATATTAATTTATGACTAATTTATGTGAGGAAGTGTGCATTCTTTTAAAGGGTGTTATCTGGGACCAGGCAGCCACACAGCCTCTTAGGAAATTGGCCTCCCCTTTCTGTCCACACTTAATTCACAGGTTCTTCAAGCTGCTTGGGGAACCTAGGCATCATTTTCTAAAAGGAGGTGCAGTGTGGTGTGATGGCTGTAAAGACAGTATTTACAGTGGTTACACAGAACCATAGGGTGTGTATAATAGCTAACAGATATATATTGTGCTTTCTAGACACCAGACTGAACATTACATTAACTGTTTCATTACCTTAAAAGACCTCTTGGGTAATCTGTGTGTTCAGAACACGTTGTTTATGCCTTTAACTTTATACAGGGGCTAATGTAGGACTCCATTTTGTTTCTCGAAAATGTATCGCTTAGATGTGGACAGGAATTCGTGACACGGTGTTCAGTGTGTACTGATCTTTCACACTGTAGCATTCTGCAATTTATCTTCACACTGGTGATACATTTCCCAGCACCAATCATTTAAAAAAGATAACATTAATACAGAAAGGGTAAAGTCTTTATATAGATGTCATGGGCAGTTATGTGTGAGTAAGTAATATTTGTCTTTGTATTTAGATTTTCAGGTGGAGTTACTCTTGGATAAACTCAAGCACAAAGGAGCGATAAAGAGAGTACTCTTTATACATAACAGTCTTTCTAATTATACAAAAAACATGACTGTGTCAACTGGAAAGTCACCCTCATGCGAAGAGTTGGTAGCATATTTAAGGGTAAGTACGCAGTTGAGCACCTTGTGCAAGTCTGAATATAATATTTGTACACTTGACAGACTTAAATGCTTGACGTTTTTCAATCACTGATATCCCAATGATACACTAATAAAAACCCTATAAATGAGTCTGCTTTTGTAGCTAATAAATACAAACACTAAAGATTATATACATTTCATGAAATGTGTTTTTACAAGCACACGGTTTATGTATATGTATTGATTTTACTTGCATGAAACATGTTTACCTTCCTGTAAAAGCACTACTCATAATAAAGTGTATGCCGCAACACGGTAACCTTAACGTTTGGGTGAACTATAATAAATATCCTCTCCAGTTCACTGCTTTCTATTCTATTCTATACAAATGTCATGTTTTAATTTTAGATAGGCTATGTGGGGCATCTGAATGTTCGAACCTCCGAAGACAGCCCTAAAATAAATGCATGCATTTGATAGTTTGGCAAAATTAAGCTAATTGATGAATGAAATTTGAATTTTCTCTTCTGCTTTTTGAATTTTGAATTTCCTCTTTCAGCCAGATAAGACCTCATTGTTTAATTACATTTGCTTTTGGTCATGTAGGATGAGGGAGACTTCAGGGACAAAATCACACCCATTTCTATATATATGGAGTACAGCTTGGATTACAAAACTGCTGCTGATAAAACTGGCCTCCTGCCAATATTGAACCAATTTACCCCAGCTAATGTATCCAGACAGGTACAGCATTTCTTATATTTCTAGCAGTTTCTCTCTAGTTTTGTGAAGAAAATAAGAAATAAACTTGTGTACCCTTATCTTAGTACTACAGGCTAGCATGATGTGTGTATATGGAATGAAAACTCATGGTAAAACCAAAATATTAAGGATAAATAAACTTGTATACCTTCGTGTGGCCAATATAACAGTTGCTAATGGAATTTACACTTCTGTGTCTGTGAGAAGACCTATGAATCTACACTTCATTTTAAACTCAGTTCTAGGGTTAGGATCAAAATACACAGAAAACAGACTGCCACTAGTTGTAGGAATGTGTTTCTACCTTCTAAACTAAGACAAGAAGAGAGGGGGTTTCATATTTTTCTGTTGGCTAGAGGGTTTTGGCAATTGCTATGGCTAATCTTCTAAAAACCAGATGCCCAGTCCTAGCCAACACAAAAAATGTGAAGCTATACCCAATCCATCGCTTGTTTTGTTTACATTTACTCCTTCAAAGCATAACACTAATGAGAGTCCAAGTTTAATAGCTACCCTAAACCCTAACCCTAGTCTAAGCCTGAAACGTCATTTGAACTTAAAATACAGCTGAGGGTTAGTGTTCGAATAATCATAACAAAAAATAATTAATTTGGGGGTTATGAGAAGAGAAGAGGAATGGGCCTAGTTTGTTTAAAATATTAATGTTTTATTTCATTTCCAGGCACACATCTTGCTGGACTGTGGTGATGATAATATCTGTAAGCCAAATCTGAGGTTATCTTTGGTGAGGTGAGTTGGAAAATTAGATCAATTTCGTGGGTGTGAGAGAAGAAAGGTTTGCTCAAAAGGAGCTGTGTGTGTGTATTCTATCATATAAAGATATTGATATGTGTCTGGAAGGCCTATGTTGTTCTTTCTGGCAACAGTTGAAGTAATGTTGTGTTTGCAGTACACTCATAGTATTGAAAGTTATTTAAGTAATCTTTACTTTTATACAATTGTAAAATACACAGTCTACACACTGACAGAATCTCGATTAGTGTACAATTTCTTAGTGCCTTCCTGTTTTATGTGTGTGTGTGTGTGTGTGTGTACAGCCTTGATAGGATTGAGCAGTTTTCAGAAGTGGTACATTTGACATCCAGCTAACACATGCAGTAATTAAACGACTGCACCCTGTGGTAATGACAACCTCTCTGACGTGTTTATCAGCGACCAGAAGCAGATCTACATTGGGGACGACACCCCCCTGACTCTGACGGTTACCGCAGAGAACAGTGGCGAGGGGGCGTATGAGGCTGAGCTGATTGTGATAATGCCACCCCAGGCTGATTTCATCGGTGTCGTGCGGAACAGTGAGGTAATGTCCGATACTGCCGATGTCATCCTTGCAGATCCTTCTGAGGCACTGTGCAGCTTAGGGTGAATTAAAATGAGTGAACCTTGGAGCAGAGGTCCTCAAACTGTGGGGGGTGTCCCTTGGGGGGATGCGAGTTGAAAGCTAAATGGGGAAAAAGTCAAGACAAAACACGAAAACCACAATTGGATCTGACAACCGTTCATTGCCAGGACGGCAATGAATGGTTGTTGGATCCACTTGTGGTTTTCTCTGGAAGCAGCCTGTCATTGGAGCTACCAGGACTCATTCCTGGACCTATCCAGTGACAGGACACTGCATGCAGCTTTTACCTCAACCCTACTGCATGAATTCTTGCAATGAAATGCAGGAAAATACCCGGGATTATCTGAAACCACATTGGATAACCCGATTCCCTTTGGACCCAAGGAAGTGTATTGGTGCCACATAGTTTAAAAATAATAATAATTAACGAGATACGTATCTCATAAAAACAGAAGCCTTTACATTTATTTAATTAAAAAGGTGGGGGACGAGCTGTGACCTAAATGTACAAGTTTGGGAACCTCTGCCCTGCAGGACATGCCATTTGATTGAACTGTATATAAAACATGAAGGTGAACTGGTCAGTTTGCTAAGTAACATCTGTTAAGAAGATGTTAAGAAATAAGTGTAAATGTACACAAAATTGTGTGTGATTATATTTCACGCAAATTGTAGTAAGTTGTTTATTTATAACACATTGCTAATGTTTTGGTCCAACAGTGTGTGTGTGTAGATATATAGGTATGGATAACATATAGGCTCGGACTGAGTTCACATACTCGTTTGTGCTCGGATCCATTTATTTGTTTTTCTTCCCTTTGTTATTCTAACCATGCATCTTTCAGTGCTTCTTGGGGTCCTTTGTAGTTTCCATATCATTTTTCTGTTTAGTATATAAATATTATTTCTGCAGGATCTGAGAGAATTTGTGGTTAATGGGCACATGCTGTATGACGTTTTTGTTTCTGGTTCTTGTTTTTTAAATTCATCTTTGTTGAAATATGTGGAAATTAATACAAATCTGTAACCTTTTTGTTCACAGATATTATCCAGATTGTCTTGTGCATATAAAACTGAGAATCAGACCAGGGTTGTGGTCTGCGACCTTGGAAATCCTATGAAAGGTGGAACTAAAGTAAGTGCAGTTTTTCTGGACAATGAATGCTCTTGTTGGGAGTGATCCACAACAGAGTGCATATCCCTTCTTTAATGATTTTCAGAGCATTTGCAAATAATATGAATTGTGGTTCACTTACAAACTTTTTTGTTTGTTTTGGTTTGTTTCACACCAGAAAAACGTGATCGAATTTGAATTTTACTGCAGCGGAAGTTCCGTCACACAAAAAACATTTCTAGTGTTCTTGGTCTGCTTAGTTTGATCCACATCCTGGTGTGATTGAATCACTATCAGAGGTTTCACATAAAGTTCCCAACGAACTGAACATCAAACTGTAGTTTTGTGATATATAAACTACTGGTCAAAAGTTTTAGAACACCCCCATTTTTCCAGTTTGTATTGAAATTTACGCAGTTCAAGTCCAGTGAATAACCTGAAATGGTACAAAGGTAAGCAGTAAACTGCCAGAGGTTAAAAAAAAAAGTTTAGGTTACCAAAAACTGAAATATAATGTACGTTTCAGAGTTATATACTGTTACTACACCCTCTTAAGCATTATTTGGCAGTGTTATGTGTATGCATAGAACTTACACTGTATTCCTACAATGCGCACATTTTTTGAAAGTTCATTCTCTTGGGTAGCAGCGTGTTTCATTCTCCAACACATCCAATTTACAGTTTCTGTGGCGACCGCAATCAATCGGAGCCCGGTGGGTAAACGCGCAGTCTACTCCGGGGGGGTCTCATTCAGACGGTCACAGATCACTCGGTTTCAATTGGATTTCTTTGCAAATAGACTTTTTTTTTTTGTTCAGCACAACCTAATGATTAATCGGTATATATTATTTGATGTTCTATCAAACAGAGAAGTTCAGATCCAATTATGTAAAAACATTGTGTATAAGTACACTGTAAACAGTTTTCCACCTTGACATTTTGAGCTCTCTATGGGTGTGTTGCTTCTACCAAAACATGGATGGTCTTGTTTTGATCAGTAGACTGTCTGGTTCAAGAATATGTCTTAATTGTCAATATTTTCTGAGATTTTGTATTCCTACTCAGATCAAGCATCCCCCCACCCCCCCCATTTCAGAATGCGAAGGTGGGGGTTAAAAACACTTGGCAAACAACATAGCAGTGAAGAGTACACATGGATTTGGTGCCCTTTTAAGGGTACCAGAGGGGTTTGTCAGCCTAAGGGGTTAAATTCCAGGATTTATTTTTTTATCTCCAATTGTTTATTTGTTCTATGCTTTCATTTCAGAGTACATTGAGACATTAAACTGTGTAAATTTCAATAAAAACTGGAAAAAGTTAGGTGTTGTAAATGTTTTGACTGTGTGTGTGTATTGTATTTATATTGTAATCTGCTAAACTATATACTACACTAGGGTACTATAATCCTGCATGTCTTTAGCATCTTGTACTGCAGACCTTTCCTCTGTAATTTCTACATTTTGTTGTACTGTTTTTGTAAACCTCTGAAACGTCTACACAGAGTAGTGTTGCATTTGTGGAGCCAGTGGTTTCATGCTGGCTCTGTTCCTCTTTTCTTGTGCAGCTTGTCGCTGGTTTGCGTTTCAGTGTGCACCAGCTGTCGGAGCAGGACACCTCAGTGAAGTTTGACTTGCAGATCCAGAGGTATGGATAGCTTGACTGTTTCACACAGATGGTATACAGCAGTACAAACGTGAGCCCAGTTTTAAGATTTGGATTTCAGTGAAAGCACGGATTAACCAGGGGGAGACTGTTCCATTCATATGAACACCTTGTTTAAAGTTAATCACTGAATATTGAAGTAAAAAAGCATAATTTTGTTGATACCATGTGAGAGCAATTTCAGTGGACTTAAAACCAGGATGTGCCTATCAATCTATTCTTGGCCATTAAGATATGTTCTTTGTATAGAGTTTGTTTTAAACCATGATACTGTTATTTTATGTAGTAACTTGCAAGTGCAAGTTTTAGATGCATTTTGGACTAGAATAGAGATGCAGTTTCCAAACTATTAAAACTAGAGCTTTTATGGCCTAACTTGTACCTGTTCTGATTCACACCACAGTATTTTATAAAATCTGGAGCTCATTTTGCTGCATGAATTATAAACCCCAGTATCTTATTGTTTCAATAGAAATGCAGCACAGAGTATAGTTATGACTGACTTTTTTTATAGGAAGAGAGAAGGCGTTTTCCTTGGTCACATGGTCTTTACAAACTGGCCTCATTGCTTTAAGTATCTTAAATTATAGCACCACCTTCCGTCACAATTAAATATTGCAATACATGAAACAGTATTTTGTCTGTCTTTGTTTTGTTCTGTATATTAATCAATATTTATTTTTTGTTTTGCAGTTCCAACCAATTTAATAACACTAGCAATTATGTATCCAGTATTACTAATCTTGCAGTCTTAGCCAAAGTGGAAATTCGAGGGTACGTATGAACATAATTTCATATTTTGTATTTACATTTGATTTGACTGTAGAACAAAATGCATATTACTTGTTTATATGTATTACATCTGCGGCTTGTACTGCTCTGAAAAATCTTGAGTTTCCTTCCTGCTGTGATGGTGTCCGTCTTTGTCTCCAGTGTTTCTACTCCTGACCAGCTCTTTCTCCCCATTGCCAACTGGCAGCCCAAAGAGCACCCTGTGTTAGAGGAAGACATCGGACCCCTTGTGCAACACGTCTATGAGGTTCATCTCACTTTGACTTTTAATTTAAGTTGGGTCTTGTCCACCTGGTTGTGTTTTGGTTTAAGTAGTAATTGTTTATGATTTTTTTATTTTTATTTATAACATATTGCTAATGTTTTTTGAAACAGATTGATAAGAATAAACATTTTATTTATCTATTTATTTTCAGCTCCGAAACAATGGTCCTAGTACATTTAGCAAGGCGATACTGGATATTGACTGGCCGTACAAGTTCCACAATGGGTCTCTACTTTACATTACTAAATACGAGATTGATGGGCCAATGAACTGTACCACTGATATGGAGATTAACCCCCTGAATGTTTCAGTAAGTATACCTAGAGATCTAGAAGTAGTTTGCAATCCCTGTACATTCAACTATCAAGGCTGTTTTTTTTTTTTTCTCAGATGCCTGTGGTACCAGATCAGAGTAATAACAGTTCAGGTGACGAATCGCGGACTGATGGCAGAGGTCTACGCAATCATGTCCATCGCCGAGATGTTCAGCAGTCTGAAGGGGACCTGGAACCTCTGGTAATGCCGAGTCTAGATGCTATATCCAAATCATAGGGTGTTTTCTTTTAGGGCAGCTTTCAGCCAGCTCAGAACACTTTCTTTGTAAACCCATTCAGTTGAGATGTTCAGACCACTCCAGACGGGGCCCTGGGCTGGCTATGAGCTGTCCTAGCTGCTGTGTAAATTCAAGTTGTCCTCAGAACTGTTTGAACAGGAGAGGGTGTGTCAAAACACCCTGGTGCCATTTTATGCATTCAAACAGTCAAGGGACCTAACGACAATAACAATGTCTCTGTTCATTTATAATCTCTCGGTAATAGCATTGAAGTGAAACTGTGATTAAAGTTTTTATATTTCTTTTGGGTGTGCGTTATGCTAGTCCAATACAAGGCAGATCTATTGCTCTTTGTGTGTTTTGTATCTTCGAGATGCCAAGTAAATTAGCAGTGCATGAACCTAACTCAATTTCTCAAAATGCATGAGTTTCCGCTCATTTCCTCAGCGTTCTAAACTGCTGTCTCACACAATGTGATATCCAAAGGTGCTCAGCCACTTTGAGAATGTTAAGTCAACAAAGGATGAAAAATAATGTTCTTCCACACACAGGATTGTCAGAAAGCAGACTGTCTGAAAATTAAGTGCCAAGTTGGTCGCTTGGAGAGGGGGAAGAGTGCTATTCTCTACATCAGATCCAGACTGTGGGCTGCTACCTTCATGAAGGTGAGAGGTGGCCCATTGTCTGATGCCTTGGTTTCAAAACATTCAAATCTGGAAACCATCACATGTTGGTGCAGTTGGATGTATTATTAGAAAGGCTTGCAAAGATATTTTTGCTGAATTGTTTTTTTTTTTTTTCTTGTTTCAGGCTGAAAGTCAAAACCGTTCGTATATTGCCAGATCATCAGCAGTCTTTAGTGTGATAGAAATGCCTTATAAAAACCTTGTGTCTGAGCTACCATCTAATTCTACTATGGTATGTATGGTTTTATTTGTATATACATATGTGTATCTTTGAGGTTATTTTAATATGAGCCATAATTATGTGCAAGGATTCATATTGCTTTGTATTTCTAGTGTATCAACGTTCCTATAAAGTGTTATCCTGCTGCTACTGACTGTTATTCCGCTGCTTTAATCAGGATGATTGTTTGTTTTTCTTTGTTTCTTTATTTGTTGTAGAACTAGTTGAAATTCAGTGATTTAAACCCGAACAGGTGAACATGGTAGAAGGCCAAATTCTGAAATGAATTGGATGACTTTTAATAAATATTTATTTATTTAATTATGGTAATTTGAATTACATTTACAAAATTCAGTCAATACAGCTGTTGCAATTACTCATGTTTAATCGCTTTGTTTAAACTTCAGACTACTTGAACAACTGCATAGTCAAAATATCATGATTAGAAGATAAGAGATGCTCATGCATAGCTGTATTGCTTTTTTTTTTTTTCTTTTAAGGTTAACACTTCTATTATTTGGGTGAACACAACAGACAAACAGCCTGTGCCTGGATGGGTAATTGCACTGGCAGTTGTTGCCGGGCTCTTACTTTTGGGATTGTTGATCTTTGTCATGTATAAAGTAAGTGAAGCTGGCTCTTTTTAATTAAGTGTGTCCTGAACAAATACAAACCCCATGGTTCTTGTATACAAAGTCAAGTATTGCTAATGTCACCAACTTGAAGGATTTAAGCATCATCTTAGCTTATGAAGCAAGTTACCTAGGTAAAGTTTAGCTTCTTGTCCATTACGAGGCACAAATGAGATGTTCTACTTAATTTCATGTCTTCTAACTCCTCTTTTCTCTCTCTCTCTCTCTCTCTCTCCAGTTTGGATTCTTTAAACGAGTGCGCCCCCCGCAGGAGGATGGCACTGAGAAGGAGCAGTTGCAGCCTCAGGAAAATGGAGATGGAAATACTGAAGCTTAAATGACTTTCAGCATTCATGATTTGTGTGTTGTGGCCAAACATTTCCCTAAGAAAATTCCTTCATCCAAGGCAATGACCACTTCCAGTTCTGCACTAATAAAAAGCTAATTGAGAAGCTGAGAGACCCAGAGCAACACGAAAGTGCTATGACCGCTGTGATTGGGAATACTTACAAGCTTTTCGCTAAGGGACAGGTGGTGTAAAAACCTAAAAGCTCAATTTCTCAACATATAACAATGGTTGGTTAACTGCAGTTTTATACTGTACGGTTTTACATGTTACTGACAGAAAAGGTGGAGAATTAAGTGACTAATGATAGACCACTGTTTTTTAAACTTAGTAAAACATTGAGTCCCCGTGTTATTGAGGATGCTTACAATCCTGGTTCACTGTGCTTTACCTGCTAGGTATTAATACGCAACTCAATGCACTGATATTTTTATAGATTTGTTTAATATTATTATTAAAATGGAAAATATATTAAAGTTATCAGGTGATTGTGTGTGCAGTTACAGAAGTGAAAACTGCAAGGTCTTAACTTGGTACATCTTGCATAATAAGTAAAACTGAGATTAAAAGACTAATATACTTATGCTTATACTTAAATCCAAGAGGTATTTGTCAGGGGTCTTTCACAGTGTAGTCAATTTGTAAATTAAAATGCATTACACCTTGGTAAATATTGTAATATTGACCCTAGACAATGTGTATGCTGTTAAAGTCGAAAGGTACATAGTTTGTATTTTTTGTTTTTGTTTGTTTCTATAAAAATCTGTTCAGTACTTCAAAATAAGTATACTGCTCCCCTTGTCTAATGCACCAGCTAACGATCATGTGGAGTAACCAGAAATTGAAATACACCTCCTTTGTGCATTTTTGTGATTTAGATCACAATACTCTTTACTTTTTAATGTAGATAAAAACTACAAGCATTTATTTTCAAGATGTATTCAGTGGACAAATTGACTTATTTTGCTGATGTCTTGCTATACAGAGACCCATTGTTCTGTGACACATTACACAGCTGTATAGTAGATTAGTGAACCCAATCTAATCCCCTTTGTTAAAAAATAATTAACCTTGCTGTTCTCACAGCTCTCAGTGGACCACAGATAGTGGCAAAATCAACAGTTAACAAAGAAACATTTTTTTACCAAAACACATTTGGACAAAAGGAAAATCCAATACTTATGAAAACTATTTGACTTGCCACTTGTTTTTTTTTTCTCTAAGTATGAGGGCTTCATTTCTGGAGAGAATTCTGTCTTCCTATTAACATTTTTAAATGGCTAATTATGAAATAACAACATCCATGTAATGGATTAACTATTAGACCTACAACCATTTAGGTTGTAAATGCCATTAACTACCAATTTTGTTTTAAAACCCTTAAATACAAAATATAAAATGTTAAGTTATAATATTCTACAAATACCCAATTTAAATATTGGGAGTGATCAGTTGCACGCTAAATGCAATAATTGGGGAAGTGTATTTTTTCAAAAGTGCAATAATATATTTTAATTTTGATTCGCCGCTATCGTCTTCTCAAATGTATGTATGTATGTATGTATGTATGTATGTGTGTGTAAATACATTAACTAATTTCTGATTTGTTGACATTTTAACAGCAGTAGAAAACCAAGAAATGAGCTACTAGAAACAAGACTACACACAAATGTAAAACAAAAAACCCTAAGAGATCCGAGAGTGACCTCCGCAGTTAGAATATTTGTAGTAAGATTTATTCAACCCACAAGGCTGTAATATTACACTATTTTCCCATGTGTCTATATATAAAGTTTGGGATGTACTGAAAACTCTAGTTTTCACCCACATTGGGTGAATAGATCAGTTATAATAAAATTAACTTTGTACAGTAGTTGGGAATTTAACAATTACGCCATTGATTAACAATTTAACACAGTACCTCTATAAATGCTACATTGTTATTGATTGCAGGTTTTGTATTTGCTTTTTCCAGTAGTTGTTTTTATTATTTTATTTATTAACTTTTCACTTCAGTTACTATTTTTGTTGGGTTTTAATTTTAACTGCTTTATTAGAATACTGTACTTCAACTTACTGGTATTTCTTTAAAATTGGGCTGTCACCTTTGACATCCTTTGTCTTAAACATAGTTTGGAATTGATTGACTTGTGTTCAGTTTAAGGTGAAATATGGAAACAAACTGTCTTGATGTATGAATATATTAATCAAATTGGATATTGGTCCACTTTCATTAAATATGAAAGAATGTAATAAGAATATTAAGTTATCATGATCATGAAAATTAACCAGAATAGGTTATGTTCAGTGTATTCAAAGTAGAAATATCTTCCTAACCAAATGAGTTGGCATTCTTCATTCAATTCCTTGTTTATAGAGAAATAAAAAACTGAGTATTAGGGTCAGTACTGTTTTGTATTCTGACTTTTGTTTTTCCCATTGACTTGTGTAGCACAAGCAATGACCCACAATCACTCCATTTAAAATTATTTTCTTTTTTATATGAATAAACAGTTGGCTGGTGGTTGAGACATGTAATGGATACGATTTATGCGGGGTTTATGGTTTGATATAAATGACTGAAATAAAGGTGTATGTTTTCTGTTTCTTTACTCTTTTCGTTTATTTATTTACTTAGGCCTATGTTCTTTATTTACTTAGGTTGGAGGAATTACTCTTATTTTTTCCTATGTCCTTTAACTTTAAGAGAGAGTTGTAGCGTGTTAAGAATACATTTCTTCATTATAACATACATCACACACCTCGCATTTTCATTTTCTGTAAGTCGCTGTGAGAATCCTCTCCACTTGCAATTACGATACATTAACTTTTCATAAAATGTAATACTTCCTATTTCCGGCTGACGACCGGAACTGGTCAATGAACCCGGAAGTTGTCGGCGACTCCGGCAGCCCTTCAGCCCGGCTTCGGCGCCCCTACTCCCGCCTGCGACATGTCACAAGAGCGGCGTCCAGCCGCGGCCGAAAGCAGCCCTGCTGAGAAACAGCTGAGGTCGGTGCCTTCATGCAGATTTTGCATTAACTAGTTGAGAAATTGTATTTTTATGCTGAACAAAGGCAACCGACTTGTATGTCAAAAAGATGATAAAACTTAGCCATTACAGAACTGCCATTATTTGTTAAAAAATATGAATGAGTGAGTGAAGTCATTAAAAACGTGTTGCTCATATAAGGATTTACATGTCTATATATATATATATATATATATATATATATAGACACCTCTGAATATTGTGGTTTATTAACTGTGAGCATCACGTCTTTTGGTTTTGGTTTGGACTAATTAAAACGAATAATGTAACATTACAAACATGATAGTGACCTATACACACATGCGTGTATACACATCATTAATAGATGCATTTTTTTAATATATGTATTTTTGGTTTGATGACTATTTTAGTTCAAAAGAGATAATGACCGCCTGGGAAGGAAAAACTCCGATTCAGATACTTCAGGAATACGGCACAAAGATTGGCAAAACCCCGCTGTATGTCATGGAAAAAGCTGAGGGACAAGCCCACCTGCCCAGTTTCATTTTCAGTGTCGCAGTAGGAGAGATTAAATGCACAGGTTTGTAACGTTTGTACAAAGTGTATGTTGTAGGCAACTTTTTATGTTTTTGTTTTTTTTTGTATTTCAAAAATGTAGCTTAACTTAAAGTTGAAGTGTGATCTAACAGTTTGTGTGTGTATATATACACATACACATATATAAAAATGTGAAAAAGGGTCAAATAGTAAAACTACCCATGTACACTTTTTCACATATATGTGTGTGTAATGGGCAGGCATGGGAAATAACAAAGTGAGGGGAAGGTACAACTAACCAGCCAGCAGAAGATGACTGGAGAGGAAGAAAGGGTATCTAGTCCCAGAGTAACACTATAGCAGGGGCATGTGATTGGGTGTGTAGAGATGAGTAGAAGAGGAAATGCATGAAAGAGCAAGGTTATGCATGCTACCATTTTATAAATATAGTTTTGTTTTTGCACAGGCAATTATTTATCAGTTATGTAGTAAACTTGCATATAGCGAGCATGTCCTAATTTAAAGGATTATTATGAGCATGTAGATGTATGTACTACACACACATCTTGGGAACAATGTTTTTGCTCACACCGCAGGTCACGGACACAGTAAAAAGGCTGCGAAGCACAAAGCTGCGGAAGCGGCTCTAAACGTTTTAAAAGGAGAATCGTGTGACCGGTGGGTTCATCAAATTTCAAATATAATGGCTCTGAAGAAGAAGCTACTCAGTACCATATGGTTGTTTTACTAAATCCACATAATACTGCAGTACTTAACAAATGATATAAATTATTCAGTTTGAGTATCTTATTTCTGTTAATTAAAGGTTTCCATTCCACATTTAGTTGTAATGGTAATGCTGTTTTGTCTTCCCCAGTAAAAAGTAAACTGGAAATGTGTTGTAATTCACAGTGTTTTCATGTATGTGCTACATGTTTTCAAGTCTAAGTACCACTGATCTTTTACTGCACTGAAGAACACATTATGTGTAAACATATTTACAGATGGCTATCCAGGCCTTCTCAGGTGTTACTCCCTAAGGGCAATATATCCCACCTGTCATTTACCACCAGCTTGTTCTTTTTTTAAAAAAATATTTATAATTTTATTGATTGCTTTTAACATCTTTGTACAGCCTTGCCTTCCCAAAGATTGATGATCCTGATGCTCCTAAAGATCCTCAAAATCAGCCCAACCCTATTGGTATACTACAGGTACTATTGTATTAATTTGAATGCTATTTTATTCATTAATATTTATTTTTTATTAATATTTTCATTGTAAACTCCAGTGTCAATTAATTTTGGCAAGGTTTCTCTTTCACAAACTAACAAAAAACAATCTGCATCTAATTTTCTGTGGAATAAAGTACTTTGTTGCTATAATAACAACATGTGAAGGTTACACTTGCCTTTTCAGTTCCTCAAAATCAGTTGCAAACACATCAACACATAATGTTAATTTGTATTGGTAAAGTGCCTTTTCCACCCATGAATTGAGTTGTTAAACCTGCACAGTGTTTGACATCTTTTCAATGTGCTACAGGAGCTGGCGGTGCAGAGGGGATGGAGACTGCCCGAATATTCTGTTGCAATGGAAGCAGGCCCCCCTCACAAGAGAGAGTTTGCTGTCACATGCAGGATAGAAAGATTTGTAGAAACGGGTACGGCTTAAGAAAAGCAAACTCTTGTCATGAATTGTCATGCTGTCCCATGATGCTGGTCATTTGCAAAAGGCTTGTGTTCATATGCTGTTGTTGATTTGTGGGTTATATATAGAGCCTGAGAGGTTTATCGGAGCACTGATATTATCGCCTGATATGGCCTTTTACATAAATATCTGTATCGGCACATATTCCACCCATAATGCACTGATATTTTCTCAAACTATTGGCTACATATTTTTTTTTTAATTAACATAAAATTCTTCGTCAGACTTCAAACAATAAATAAATGCATGTTTATTTGGTTTGACAGGCGTTATTATAATTATTTAGCATTGTTTTTTAACATAGTTATGGTGCTTTAGTTTCTGCTGGAAGCTTCTGACTCCACAGTGAATCTCAGGGCAGCGGCGCCGCACACACTGCTGAACACTGTGTGAAACAAACAGTCACCTACCTGAGAAACACAGGGCTTATAAACCAACAAACATGTCTATTACTAAAACCCTCCTAACCAATAGAAAGTGTTTCTGAAAGCTGGGCTCTATTTGAGTATCCATGGTTTTGATTGTTTATTTTCATCATGACTGAAGATTACCGAATACTAGATACGCATTTTTACTGAAAAGTTAATTAAATTGCTTTTCAAAATTCACAATAGCAATTAAAATAAAGAAAAACAGTAAATGTTCTCTGAAGATGCTGACTGGATATCAGCAAACAAACACAGTCTCCAAATGACAAGCCAAGCTCAGATCACAGTAAAACATATAAAGAAAATTAGTGAAAAACGCATCTCTCAGACAATATTGGATACAACTGAAACTATACATTATATTTATAAAACTATTTCAAATCCTACATTGTGTAGAACATGCATATTTTTATATTATTCCAATTTATTTTTACAATGTTTGATTTGTAGTTGTTATTTGTGATGAAAATGAATGTTAAGTTTATTATGTAAAATGTAAAAATCCTGCCTTCAGTGCATATTTGACACAATTTCTCTCTGACAGGGAGAGATTTGAGGGGTCCGTGCTAGAAAATGTCTGTTTTGCATGCTAACCAAAAAAGGAAATGTCGGCAGATATATTGGTAATCGGAAATTTAGCGTCCCAATTATTGGTATCGGACACTTGCACAATGTAAAAACAAATCTGGAACTTCTACAGAGAAGAGTACTTTATGGATTATGGTGCAATGATATGGTCCGTTATAAGTGACATGGTGCCATACACAGGACATTTGTGTGTGAATAGTCTTGACATTTTTTACTTCTCTTAAAATTGGAGGTGCACAGTAATTTAAATTAATGTATATTGTTAAAAGCAGATAAAATATGATGGTATTAGTTTCTTGCACTGCCGCTATTGATGTCACATATACTTTCTTTGATTTTCCCTTTTTTTTTTAATCAAAGAAACAAAATTCTTGCAGGGAATGGGAGCTCCAAAAAGATTGCCAAAAGGGCTGCAGCTGAGGTGATGTTTGCAAAACTTCAAAACCTGCCAGAGACCACTGATATTCCTAGGGTATGTTTATTACATTCAGGTACTTGTTAAAAGGCATTGTGCAACCTGCATCCAGACAATGGACTCATGGATTTTTCACACTGAACTGAATTTGTTTTCTCTATAATTTGAAATGCCCAGAAAATGTGAAAACAATCAAATAGGGGCAGAAACCTCCCAAAATCTTGTGAGTAGATGAATATAAGCCTGTTCTGATGATTTTTTTTTTTTGTAGAACATTTTCATTTTACAAAATGTAATTAGTACTTTCCACTAGATATTTAAAACTTGTTAAATAACATGACATCGCAAGTCAGAACTAACATTTATACATTATCCTATATTCCTTTCATTCTTAACAGTGTAAAATGTAAATGTTTTTGAAAGGTAGCTGTTATAGTTATGCTTCCAAAACAATTGGAAAGATAAAGCTGTTTCGCATTGCATCATTTATGTATTATTATATTTGTGATTTATGATCTTTCTTTCTTCCAGCTACCCAAGACAAACTTCAGGCTGGAATCTTTGCGTAGCTCTTCGGAAGAAAAAATCACCATGTTGAAAAGAAATCCCCTCAGCATTCCCAACACAGATTATGTGCAGATGATGTCAGAGTTGTCCAAGGAACAAGGTTTTGAGGTCACTTACATTGATATTGGTGAGTTCTGTTCAACTTTCTCAGTGCTAGCCACACATTTCTGGCTTCTTCTGACATTTTTGTGTCACTTTGTTACCAATTGTATATATGTTTCTGTTAATCATCATCATGCAGTAATTGCTAATATTAAACATTCTGGGAAGTCAGGCAAACTATCAGAATGATATATGTTTAATGGAAAGAATGAAATGAGGTATGAAACTGGTAATTTAGAAAGATATATTGATATAAGCAGTAATTTTTTTGGTTTAGTTATTTCCCGCCAACATTTTTAGATTGATTTATGAATGGGATTGTGAAAGGTGCCATTTCTATTGCAGATGAGCTGACGGTCAACGGACAGTACCAGTGCCTGGCACAGCTCTCCACTGCCCCAGTCACAGTGTGCCATGGCACTGGTATCTCCTGTGGCAATGCCCACAACGACGCGGCACACAGCGCGCTGCAGTATGTGAAATTCATGGCAGAGACTAAATAAGCCACAACATTCTCAGTAAGACTAAGAGTATACGATCCGGTTGGGACAGAAAAAGAAGTTTATGGAAAACGCATGTAATCAGGGATTATTTAAAGTTTATAAGGAGATTGTTTACAAGTATATGAAAAAAAAAAACTAACTAACATAATAGCAAGCAGTGGAAAACAGACTGCATATTATGGTTTTAACTGAAGTATCATTCCTCCCTGCCTTTCCCTATGTTTTTACATATCGGCAAGTAACTTAGGCATTTTGTAAATCAAAACTTTGGAGGCTTCTTATGTAAACCTATTTAAAAGCAACAGAAAACCGTGATGGATGGGTGAGGTGAAGTTTTGATTGAATTTGGCCTTAAACTGTGAAAAATCAGAAAATGTGAACAAAAGTGTATCATGTAATCTAAAACAAACACTATCCAATGAATATGGTGCTTTAAACATACTTACATATATTGTCAGTGGTATTACTGAGGAAATTATGCCATGATGTGGTAAGTGAAGACTTTCCTAGTTTTTTCAGCAATTTTAAACCAAAGGTGCCAAAATGGTTGAGTTAATTTCACTTGCGGAGTTCAGTGTGTTGTAGGCACAGCCATTGATAGCAGCAGATGCAGTCCCACCAGCTGAAGCACAAAGGATGTCATCTGAGGAACTCTGTGTGGGATGGAGTTGTGTTGAAACTTGGTTTTCATTGGCTAGTTCCCAAACCAGCTGACGTAGCAAACAACAGGTTTGGTCCTTTAATTGAACACCCCCTGACTTATATTTCAGCAGAACCTTATTTTTCTGAGGATGTATTTTGTGCTCTTGTTTTATCTGTGTGGTGTAGTGTGGGCTGTTTGTTTATTTAATATTCAAATTCTGTAGCCTTTGATATGTAGGGTTTGGCTTTCTGTTTGAATACATCTGACCTAATTAATTGCTAATACCCTAAAAGTAGGTTTGATTTTTCTAAGGAAGCTTCTACTGCAACCCCATCCCCTTCCTTGCTGCAGGCAGCTATAAAAGTACTTGTCCACAGCAGTCTGGAGAACAGAGGAGTGAGCAGGCTTCAGCACAAACATATTGTAAGAGGTTGTTTTATTATTAACTTCTTTAAAAAAATGAATAGGTAGTATTACGTCTTAAAAGCAGCTTTATACTAGAGTAAGATCATGTTTCTTGATTGGTTGAATACAACTAATGCTCACACTGCTTTCATCTTATCAGTGTGACTACGTTTACATGCACACTATTTGATCATCTGGAATCAGTTTATTCCGAATGGACATTCTGAACCAACAGTTTACATGATTGCACATTCATGAGGTTTAATGTGGGTACGGGTTGCATGTCAATCATATAACCTGAATAGGCTACTTTGCGACGTGCACAGTGTCGTTTTGCCATGCAGTTTGCCTTTTCTTGCATAAGAGACGTGTTACTTTGCATTCTGTGCATCTTGCTGGCTTTAGTCATATCGTTGCGATTAAGACAGACACAGCAATTGAAAATTCTCATCCTACTATTCAGACATTTCATTGTTTCAAACTTTTTGCCCATCAAGCCGCTTGAAAATTTCCAAGTTGTTAAATTACATTGTCTCTTCATTAGACCAGTTCTGTCTATTTGCTGCCACTGACACCATGTTTGCAAATGAGTCCACTACGTCAGAGCAGACCAAGAGGAGCAAGTGCACTAAACGTTAACTCATTCTGGTTAATAATGTAATCCGAACAACCATTTAGATGGCTAATGTTCTCCTATTGAATGGTTTATCAAAGGTATATACCAGGTCCTTTATTCAAAATAAAATTTCATTCAGAATGGCTCTGTTTGGGTTATTTTATTCCAAATTATGTGTGTATATGAGGGAATTTTATTCATTCTGATTATTTATGGAAGATTAGGCTGCCTGTAAATGTAGTCACTGTTCTCACCAAATGACACTGACAAGTCATTGCAGAACAGAACAGATTTTGTTTTTGAGATCAAAAATGTTGAGTTAATTGGTCCTTTAAGCTAATGCACGTTTCTTTCTAGAAAGAGAAATTTTTATTTTGTTGTGGTGTTAGTTTTCCCTGAAATTTCCCTTTGTGAGATCCAAATACACTGAAATTCATTGATTGTTTAGATGTGAATGCAATATTCAGCCTGTCGGGTGTATGAAAGTTACGAGTGAAATGCAGCAAGGCTACTGCCTTGTGTTAATAGAATATATTGTACAAATAGCTTTTATTGTGTCATATGTTTATTTTATGGTACCTTGTTGGAAGATTTTTAAATAAAATAAAAAAAAGGTATTACAATTGCTGTAGTTATTCACTCTCCCAGATGCATTCTGGGCAACAGATTATTAGCAAATGTTATGGGCATTAGGCATGTCAGTTTTTGTTTTCATTTAAAAATAAATAGGTGTTCATCCGTTTTGTTAGTCTTCTCCCATGTTTTTAATTAATATTTTGGTATGGCAGTCTACATGCAGCCTTCAAATATCAAAGGTACTGTCCTGCAATTTTCACACACTTGAAAGTTCCTCATTCTGTTGAAAGCAACTCATTCAATTTGAGCTTTTGTAAGACACGAAACAACCATATTTAAGAAACTCCAGATATATTCCATTTTTTATTAGAACAAGCACTATATAGCAGCAGTGTACAGAGTGTTTATGAGAAGATATGTATATGTAATTATACAATTGCACTTCTTCAGAAAAACCCATTAAAATGGATTTAAATAACTAAGCTGACAGCCCAACACAGCACCAACTGGTACATGTCAGTTTTAAAACGTTAAGAACCCAAAATACCCACAAAAAAAAAAAAAATCTCCCCAAAACTCAACCTTTTGTAAGGCATTTGCAACATTCATTGGCAGGCTGTCATTTGCACATGCAATTATAATTAACATTGCAACAGAGGAATTGCACAGTGCTCTAAAGCTGTGCTGTGCGGCTGTAACAGACTGTGGGTTCAACCTGAAGATAGAAGAGAGGTGGTATTTTTGCCTTGAAACCTATCAGCCTTCATTGCAATACAAAACATTTAGGCAACAAAACTACCTTTTCACAGATGGACTGCCTACAGTGATTAGTCTATGTATGGTGTCTCTCTGACTAGAATTGTTATTTGATTAAGCTTATTGCATAATTTCCAATCCCAAATATAATATGGGCAAATGCCAATGAGCTGTATATTGTGTACAAATATAGAGCCAGGTATTAAGGAAGCAGGTACAGTAAATTTTACTTTTGTAAACAACCTTGTTTGTAAACTTTTTTTTTTTTACTTTACATTTGTTCACAATACCCAGCGCAAGATTTCTCTCCTTCATACAAATCAAAGCGTTGACTGTGCACATCCCATATTTGTTAGTGATGAATCGCAGGGCAAGAATTACATAATTGGTGATTGTAATGATCCCATTTTAAGCTGGTGTGCCAGAACACAACTCACTTATTCTCTAATGGTTTGTACAAGCACAGCACAACACCAGCCACTGGAAAAGGCCTTCACAGTTTCAATTTACAAGTCATGATTTAAATCAGTGTGGGACCTTTGCAGCTACAAATGTAGACTCAAGTAAATGGATAAACATATGCATGCTATACAATCTTCACATTTAAAATAATTACTCGGATTTGAGACTGTTCCCATAATAGGGTGTGGTATGCCCCTCACGTGTTTCTCCAAACAGTCCTGTAATAGAGTTGGGGGGGGGGGGGGAAGAAAAGAAAAAAAAAAACATTTTTTTCTTCAAAGCAGATTGAACCACTTCATTTAGAAAGCTAAACATTACAATTCAAGGTCATTTCAACATTTATCTGAGAACAAGTCATAACTACCACTGGAACACTACTTTGGACACAGGCCCATTGGATTACTCTGATCTAATCTGCGGTAAAACTCATTTTTATATTTATATTTTCATTTCTACATCAGAGCTAAGAAACCCTAGACACAGTAAGGATGAAGAGGAGGTTGTTTTCTTCTAATAAAGTGCAAATACACAATTAACCACTCCGCTTCCCCTTCCATGAATGCTGGGATTCGATCAAATCATTGGGGGATGGTTATACAACATGTTAAGGCACAGCAAGTGGAATTGTTACAGAGAAATCAACATTTCAAAAAGAACCATGAGAAAGGATGGGAAAATAACATGGGTTTTGTAGAATAAATAAAAAGTAGAAATAATGGTACGTATCTACTGACCCAACACATAATCTACAGTTGTTACATTGTACTTCATATATTAGGGAAAAAGTCCTGGTGTAACAATTGTCCCCTTGGGTCCATCACATTCTAGATACAAAAACAAACACGCACACAAAACAAAGCATACATATGCTGCATTTTGTAACAATTGCTGTTTACCTCAATAATATTCTTCAGGTGCCACTATGTTCCTGTTAAATTGTTAATTCTGAATAGAAAAGGTGAAAACTATGTGGAAAAAAAAATCTGCTCATTTACTTTTATGAGCTCACACTACGTACATTTATGTTCAAATTATTTACTGAATATTTCTTGAATACGGGATAGTTTTATGAGCCACTTTCAACTTCCTAATGCAAAGGCAAAGTTTTAATAGTTGTTAATTGTTTAACATGTTTCCTATTGTAAACTATATAGTCATAGCCATATACTCTCCAGGGATATTTGCAATTTAAAAATCTTGAATCATCATTGTGTGACTTTAAACAAAATGCAATCATGCATTTCTTTGGCTTACTTCTCATGTAGGAGAATGGAAAACAATTACGGCTAACTTATAAATATATCATCACAACCCCTGTAAAACACTTATATAAAGACGATATTGAATTTCAACTTCATTGCTATGGTCTTTACAATACAACATTTGTATGAGCATCACAATTACACTCTGTCAGCAACTATACAGTTTTGCCTGGTGGCCAGACAGATCTATTCACTGACAGGAGAATTATATATCAAGTAGAATGATATGATATTATTCTCTGACAGGAACTTCATATTCCTTAATATGAATTATAAACTGGTAGTTGTATTATTGTCCGGATATAAAATAGAGGCTTAAAAAAAATGAATTTTGTCCCAGAATCCTCATTGCCCCTTGAAGAGTACGACAGAAGAGATACAGGTTTGAAACCAAGGTTTGAAATGGCCTCGAATTCTGAGAAATCTTGCCAAAACATATAGGCAGGACGAGTTTCATTTCAAGAAAGAATTTCTAGCTCGGCATATTCGTGGTTTTATAGATTTTATGTTTCATTTCATTATCCTTTAAAATTGTGAGGAAACGTTACAGCCAGCCAGTTTAAACTTAGATTTTATGGGATCAAATAAAAAACATGGATTCAATGTGCACCAATCGCTAGAGCCTCATAAAGGCTAAATCTTATAATATCCGTTTCACACTTGGACATCAAGGTAGGATTACAGTTGATCTACGACTAGTGTTCTTTGTTTGTACAGGTTAAAATCACATGTTCAAAAGTAAAAACAGTAGAGTGCTCAAGCACATTTTCTGCTGTTACATATTTCCTTGTTTTCTGGCTACAAATAATGCAAAGGCCTCTAATTTTTAGCAGCATTATGCATTCCCTTTACAATTTGATAAAACGGCCACTGATAAAGTCAAGGTTTTCTACAGGAAATAACAAACAAAGCTAAGCAGCTACCAAATACAAATTTCTTTAGAATAATTTCCATCATTTACAAGTTTGTAATCTACATCTAATTTCTAATCCTATTTATTCTTAAATAATATAAAAACATTTATTTACAAATCAATGTCCTGTCCCTAGAGAGTATAGCTATAACAGACTTAGCTAAATAGAAATTATAAAGACAAACTAATTTCTAAAATACAGATGAACTGTCCCCCTAAAAACGTGTTGGCTTTGTGGTGTATCCATCAACTAATTTAAAATCCATAAGCAGAGGTTTAAGACATTTTTTCCCCATTAATATAAATCTGTTATAGTTTTATACTACTGTTGTTTGTCATTGCACGCTTGAAGTCAACACAACTTGAGCAGATGAGTGCCATCCTATAAACATGCTTGGCATACTTATAAGCTATACGGGACTAAAAGCCAGATTTGAACATCTGTCTAATTCCAAAATCCATTGGGTTCTACTAAAGCTTAAAATGAGCAGTGTTTAACAAGTCTGCTGAAAACAATCACTGTGTTTTAAGGCAAAGACATACTTCAAAGCCACAAGGACTTTTGGGTAGATCTTCAATTTCTATCATCACGCAGCCAACCTGGTCTCTGCAAGTCAAAGCTGGGCACTCTGTCATCCCAGAAAATGCTTTAGAGTAAGAACAGAATCGCCACAGCAACATAGTAGAGGCAGCGGTCGTGTTCTCCTCCTATTGCAGATCGTAGGTCCCCCGTTTCAAAAAGCAGAATGTCAGAGTAAAGAGCTTTCTTACTCCTGCAAACCATAATCAAAAAATGAACCTGCTGAAAATAGGAAATGGCAAAATTTGTGCATAGGTAAAAGCTTCGTTGTTGGGAATGATGATATGTTGAGCACAGCTACCCGAGTTTTACCAAAGCTGAGGGTTTTCCAGTTTGCTAAAGCCAGGGACTTTCCGTATTTCCCAGTAGGAGTTGTTAGTGACCCACTTTTCCCTCTGATTGGCATCAATGACTTTCCTGCAAGTAACATGTAGGAAAGAAAGGATCAATTATATCATGTCAAATTGTAAAAACATTCACGTTAATTTCCTCTAAAATCTAAATACACCACAGCAGTATATTCCTTGAGATATAAGCAGCATTTAAATTCAGTGGCACCCAGAATGCCAACTAAACAGCAGTGAATAAATACACACTTGCATTGTCAAGCTTTTTACTGGTCTGTGAAATCCCGTACAGGCCCAAATGGTTTCAGAGTTGATTTACTCTCAAGCACAGACAGACTAACTGTGGCCTCTGAAGTTACTGCTTCAGTCTCGTGGGTCTATATATATATATATATATATATATTTTTTTTTTACGTACTTGAAAAACCGTGGCTGATACTTGATGTTGTTCTCTTCGAGCCACCGTCTCTTCCCTCTCTGCAACTCTTCTATCCTTTGTTTTTCTGAGGCTGCAGATTCCACATTCCCTTCCTCTAGGTGTCTATTTTGAAATAAAGATGATATACCAAGTTTTTTTTTTTTTTTTCGTGAAGCTAACCCTGGGGCAATTGCTGTTGTGAACAGTTTATAAGCTGTTGATTGGCCCAGGAAACACTATAAATACACTCAAGCGTCAGACCATAAATATTGTTTAATATAAAAATGATCTGCTATCTCTACTTCCTGACATTTAAGGATAATTTTTGAATAAATGAACAGAAAATATATTCTTTATGCCTGTCTATGTTGAAACAGTGGATGCTTTACAATATCAGCTGTCACTTCACCATACTGAATTTACTGAATGTAGACTACAAGACATGCTATATTAAAAAACTAAAGAAATGCATGTGATAGTGTGTGTTGGTGGGGTGTCGGCTGCTGCAAGAGGAGGTGGAGCGTGAGAGAGATTCTGCCTGCCCAAATGAAGAACTACAAAAACCATCCAGAAGGTGTCAGTAATGCTCAGAGATCATTCAAAAGAAGCTACATGGTGCATCTCCATGAGAATGAATGAGGGGACCTGTTCTCTCTGAGGAAACCCTCTACCTCATATGACGTTTTTATGGATTTTAAGCAGCTACTGAAAAATGATTCAAGCTTTTACAGTTAAATAGGAGACTCTAACACACAATGACACAAATGAGAAGTCTGTACCTCTGGTCAGGCCTGAAGCGGGCATCCGTAGGAGGAAGCAGGTCCTTAATCTCTGGGCACAGCTCGTTCAGTTCAATAGCAAACCTGGTAAAGCCGTAGTATAACTCGTAGTCCGTGGGCATGGAACCTGTTGGACCAAAGAAGAAATGCTGACGACATCATGACAGCAGGTAGCTTCGTCATTGTACTGTCCCCATAGAAATGCGCTCAAAGGAAAAAAAACACAGGCAAAGGGTCATACCTCTGTATTGCACCATGTTACTAGCAATCGGATTTATTTATTGTGTGTATTTACCAAGCAAATATATCAAAATACATGTTTATTTTGCAGGTAGATGCAAATTTGTTGCTAACGGCAACTAGTTGTGCATGTACTCATTTTATTAACACAATAGTTCAACAAAAACATGTTACCCAATGATGAATCATTGTTTTTTCTCCACTTTGAAAGACCATGTAAAGACAGCCTTGCCTTTACATAAACCTACATCTCACCTGGCCTCCATATGCACTTAGCCGAAGGGGGAACACCACAGTACAGTCCTTCGTGCCATTTTCCAAACAGCCGGTGAACCACCTTTCCCTCCTGATCCATCACAAAGCCCTGGACTTCATTCACATTGGAACTCCAGTAATTTCCCTGAGAAAAAAGCGTGAGATAAACATAGGATCTTATACCTCTTAACCATCACTAAACACAAACAGCACACATTGATATTAATCTACAACTCAAATTATTTTAAAAATGACAGCAGAACACAATATAGATTATAGATTAAAAAAAAAAAATTACATTTTCTGTTCACTGAACAAAATAGCCAAAGCTATGTAAATGGAAAATTTATTTATATGCCTCTCTCGTTTAACAGTCATATAAGGAAATTAACTTAATGAACTGAATGTAATTATTATATTATTAGTTGCATAATGACACCGGCACTTCAGATACTTATTTTCTGGATCTTACCTTAACAAAAGTGAGTTTACAAATGCAGAAACTGCTTTTTGTATTTCTTATGGTGATTTCTCCATAATGTTCAATCCATCGTCTTCCACTCAGAATATTGTGTATGCAGGTAGTGACTTTGTTCCATTCATAGATATCACCATACCTGCATGTTGCACAGTAGCCATTAATACATGTACATTATCAAAGTATAGTTTACTAAAGTCATTCACTCCATTAGGCTAAATTAACAACCTCTTTCCCACTTGAGGTAAATATCATAAATTAATTAAACATCAGGCCTAAATATTGGTATTTTTCTTTCTGAAAAATTGTGTGCTAAACTGTGTCATGACTTTTGATTCACCGAAAGGTTTGGCAACTAGAAAGACTGCAGTTTTATAGATTTCTTGTAATGCAAGAAAATTCAATTCTCTGGAGGAATTAAAACTGAAGGAGCAATAATCAAATTCATGCTGCAGCTGAGATGAGAACAAGAATATCATCTTGTTAGCCAGACAGCAGGGGAATCCGTGTCCATTTCAGGATCTTACTTACAGTAGCAGCAATAGACAGTATTGCAAATCTGTATGATCCTCCTTATTAGTATCACAACGAAGAGTTTTTCAGGGAAATAGCTTTCAAAACTGTCATATAACAGGTAAGAACCCCAAGAATATTCTAGATCCAAAGGCAATTACTACTGTAACTATGGGATTGGCTGTTTGCCATGTGAGCTAATTAATGAGGGTTAAACACCAGCAGCTGCTACACACTCCAAAACAGAAACACAAAGGCGATGCATTCGAAATGAAGCAAACATTACATTTAGAAAACAGGGCATGTTATACGGTAAACAAAAACACCAAAGATGGAATACGTATTATATTCTAAAATAAATAAATTATTCGCACAGGAAAATGTCAAACTCGGGCACTGAATGACTTACTTTGGAAGCATGACATTCACTGTTCCAATTGGGAGAATTTCCATAGATTTCCCCCAGAATTTATTTTTCCATCGTATATCTAAAAAAATGACAGAGAATAAAAATGTTTAAAAGTCATGTAGGTATATTTTGAAATGGAAAAAAAAATCCTCCTATTAAAACAAATGTATGTTTTACTGAACATTGACACAGAGTTCACTATCGAGTCATCAACTTTATATAGGTTTAACATTAGCTCAAGGCAGGAGTCTAGATAAATCAGTGTTATTATCAAGGCTAAGCACCTTATGATGTAGAAATCCAGTAATTATTGATTTACCATCAAGTACCTTATATTAATAGACAAGTAATAATATATATAATTTCCCCTTTGAACAAATTAATCTGTAGTTCTTTTAAAAAAAGTCATTAAAGTCATGCAATATTTCTTGCTTTACCTTGCCAAAAAGTAAATTTCTTGGATTCGCAGTGACAAGCGGAGATGGGTGGATGATGGCTCACCTACCAAAGTGAGATAAAAGATGTATTGTAACAAAATAAAGGATGATCCAGTTTGTTCAAATTAAACTTTAAGCAAGTGTCAACACTTTGTGAGCTGCAGAGCAAAGCAAGACATCCAAACCCAAAGGAATTTCAAATTCGACTCAAAGCAATTGATGGAGAAACTGTGTTATCATTATGTTTTTGCCCCTTTCCAAAACAAGTGATGTTCAGTTTGAGATAAATTTATAATAACACTGCTCGGCGAGGGAAAGAAAAGTGCTGTTCATATCATATCACTTTTATGCTTGAGGGTGCTGGGATGACTGAAATTCAGATGGAAGAATGAACCCATAAAACCCATGAAATGTATCCATTATCTCTTGGTCTGAGGGTATCTGGTGAGCTGAAGTCAATGACACAGTTGACACTACCACTTAAACTAAATTAAATCGCTGCTGGGTTGAATCTCCCAGCACAACAGGAACATGCCGAAGGAAGAGAGGAGCGGACTATATTATGTACTTAGTTTTAAAGCAAGGAGCAGGTGGAGCAAATCACCAAACAAGCTGTGACCCTTAGGAAGTTTCCATTACTGCACAATACAACTGCCTGCTGGAATTGTCCGCCATTGTGAATTACTCCTGTGCTGTACTTTCACAAGTGGTTTATCAAAGTACAGGGACTGAAATAATCAAACCATGTATGAAGATTTTGAGTATTTAACACTAAATTACCTTTTTCAAATGTGCAATATGAACAGAAGATACTACAATGAGAATCTTAAAATGGATTATATGACAATCTGTAAATCTATTATTGTTTGATAGGCGTTTAAGTTATTTGAAGTTTAATTGCAGCTTATGATAACATGCAACACAGACCAAAAAAAAACAAAAAAACTGTTACATACATACCTGTTCTGAAAAAAAACAAAACCCCTTATCTTCCCTTATACATTCATAGGTCTCTCCAAGTACAGGATTGAATGGCTTACTTCCTGCTCGGTAGTACGTTGAGGCATATCCCGAGACTGCAAAAGCAGCAACAATGACCTGAAACAAAAAGGCACGGGCCGTGAATACAGCAGCATCCATGTCTGTAAACACAAACGGTGTCCGGAGTCATTTCTCTGTGTTTAGTTACACAAAAGTCGAAGTTACCATGCGCTCGTACGGGTCGTCTGTCTCGGCCGCTTTGTCAAGTAGCTCGGTGTACTCGAGCTCCTCACAGAGGTGCTGCAGGGTATTGAGGGGCTCGTTCAGCTCCACGGGCATGGACACCTTGGACAGGTCCTTGCCGATGTTGTTCCTCAGTATGTTCCACAGGTTGATGTTACTGGTGTCGGGGGACGGGGCGGGGAGGCACGTGCGTCTACCGTTTCGGAAGGCACCTCCAGCTATGTCTCCATTTGGCACTGCAATTACAGCAAAGTCAAACTATTGTATCACTCCGAGTCCACTCTGATCAAGGTACTTTTATATTTCACAACATCTTGGCTAACACACGTTTCTTTGATTGTTTGTCGTGATCGTGAATGCTCTTGAGCGAAAAGACTTAAAAAAAAACTAATGTTGAAGCAGTATCACTCAATATCAAATATGGACGGATAACTGTCTGGAACTAGACCAGGCCAGCCAATGTTTTCACAGCTTTCTATCTGCAAACAACAGAAGATATCTAACTGTTGGCTTGGCCAGCTCCAATTCATATCAGCCAATTGTGTCCCACAGCAACCACTGTTTCTAATACTAGTGCTAGTACTACAGCAGCTACAACTGACAATAACAATAAAAGGGCAATAATTATACTAACACTGTGTCAAGGCGGTTTGTAATTTAGTCATAAATAGTTCCTGGAAAAAGAGAATATTAAGCTAGTGAAAAAAAACACACACCAAACAACAACAACAAAACAGATCCCAGATTTAGCTGTAGAAATGTATGACATGGTTACAATATTAAGGACAAACCACACAGCCATGTTAAGAGATTTAGACATTGATGACATACAGTTGTGACCTTCGAGACCAAACCTACTCTATTGATACAAATAATGTATTCAGAGGCTGCTGATTCTCAATGGAGCGAGTGACAAACAGGCCTGATCCTCTCAGCCGATGCTAAAGTGGGTAAAACACGCAAAGTTCATGAATGCCATTACATTAGTGCTGTGTCGTAATGGGTGGCGCTGCCGTGTAATGCATACTTTGCCTGGAAATGTTATCTGTAACGCTGGCATTGTCCTCGGAAATGTTGTCACTGACATCACTGACATATGACTCATCGTCGGATCCCTGGAGAGATGGAGGGGGAGAAATAAAGCAGTGATGTGCATTACATATAACCCACAGAATTCTTGCCACTATTGTATATTTCCGACTATATTGCAGTTTCATAACCATTTGGCATGTAATGTTATGTTCATATGTATTCATCACATTTAAAGTATTTTCACTTCAATAATGCGCTCTGGATTCCTCTGCACAATTACAATTTCCCCAGGTTTAATGCCTACTTCAAATATTTGATTCAGTTCCGAGGAATTAAGCCCTTAAGAGTCATACGTATTATACAATGATTCAATAATTCTCAACATATTCCTAAGGATTTGAAAGTCACTGCTTCAGTTTTTCAGTTAGTGAGAAGCAAAGTCAGACTAAATGCAACTGTCAAGCTTTGTAATCCGTTTTTGGACATAATTACAGTCTCTGGCTGTATTTACTTATCCCTGGCATTCAGAGAGCTAATGGAAAAAGCTCAGCAAGGGGGCTGGGCCAACTTTCGTATGCTTTAAACGATTTACATACTCATCTGACCTACGGAGCAAATGCTTGTGGTTATAATCTTGAGGCTCAAATTAAATTAACTTCCACTGCAATGTACAGAATACAGATTAATCAATGCATTGGGAACAACATACATGTGAAAAGACATTTTAAAATAAAGCATAAAAAACAGCCCAAAAAAACGGCAACAAAAATAAAATCTAATCCAAATTAACATAGATGAAGAGAAAAGCCTTTTTAAATTCAATTTAGTTTGATCTTGGTTCTTCACACACATCTCATTAAGCGCTGACTAACCCCAGACCACAGGTGATCCATCATTTGCTTCATCTGACCTCTAACCTTCCTACCTCGTTCTCTGACGAACTTGCCGATAAAAGTACTTCCTGGGCATCAAAGAACTCCGACACGGACTCGGACATGGAGAGCCTGCTCTCGTTGGAGACTTGCTGTGTCAGGGGGATGCCCACATGCAGCTTCTCGTTGGGCTGCGGACCAATCAGAACAGATATGTGCCTGAAGAAGTGCTCCTGATTAAGGCAGCAAGGTGACTCTCAGTATAAATGACAAAAATGTGTTGGGGGAAGCAGGATTATTTTCTGGAGCCATTCCTGGAGAAAGCCTGATTGGTCAAGAGCAGACATCTGCAGAGCTCTTTCAGTCTCCTTGAGTTAGCGTCAATGCCACAATCAAGAAGGCACTGTAGACCAATGGACAGTAAGGAAGATACGGCGCAGTCACCTAAGGCCAAGTTGACTGACATTCTAAACTAAAAGTAAGAGGATTTTGACTCATCGATCAAACTGGTTTATATTTCACTTGTCAAATCAATCTGTTCTTAATTTCACAGCATGGTGGAAAATGTGCTTAATTTGTTTTACAAGCTTTCAGTAGGGTGCTTCATCATCTTTTTAGAAGATGTTCAATCCATTTCTATAGTGGTTAACCTCCTAGGTTTTAACAGCCAAATGAGACCACAAGCTTTTAGCATCAGGGCCATCTTTTAGCTCTATCTAAAAAGAGTTCATTTCAAAGCCAGTCAACTGTACTTTTTGAAAATCTGTCTTTAATTAATTAACCTTTGCCACTGACTAATGTTGCTATTAATGCAACTGAGTTGAAATATATAAAGGATACTGGTTTGGCATGCTTAGACTGAAGTATCTGTGCGAAACATTGCATAACTTGTAAAAGAAAAATAATCTAGCATGTGTGGATATATCTGTAAACCGGAATCAATTTTTTATTAACAAAATGAATCCCATTGTCCTCTGACCAATGTAGTTAACACCATTCATTAATTTATGTTTTCAGGCTTTAATTCATGTAAACAAGTCCCATGGATTATTTGCAGGGTCTCATGCATGCACTGGTGATATCATGTTACAGTACTCCCATGTCCAGGTAATGCTAAATTGAAAAGCAAGCCTTCGTTTCTGCGGGTGTGCTTGTGCAGATAAGGTTTGTGCTAACACTAGCAGTAAATACACTGGTCTTAAGCTTCCAACAGGATTTTAACTGTCACTTTAATGAAAAGGCCCCTTGTTGGCAACACGAAAACCATCTCAGATTGCTACCATTCTCTCTACCTGGGTACAGCTTTGTGGTTATTTTCTTTTGTTCAGATGTTGAGCCTTAATATCCACCTCTTATCTGTCTTTTAATTTAGCTCTGTAAGTGTGTGTGTATTACAATTCTGGTGACCATATCTGTTCAAGAAGACATCTATCATATTATGGCTTTCAGGTTCTTTAAATTAACTAACACTACAAAAATAAATCTGAAACCCTTTCTCTGTCAAGTAAGCTAACCTACACATTAACAACCATAACAACCATACTCTAATCTAAAGTATAAATAAAAGCACTGCAATTTTCAGGGAGCAAGGATTGCCAAACAATGCTGTGATAGATACCATATTCTTAACTACTGTGTGCTTTCAGCTATTTATATTTCAAATAGATAAACAGGGAAAACACAATTTAAAAACAGACAACTTAAATACACCAGTATTATTTCAATGTAACCACAAAAAACAGGTTCCAGTACATCAAACCAGTGGCTGAATTATCTGAAGCAGAAAATACCACTCAGATGGGGAGAATATATTTTGAGCCAACCCTATTATTATTATTTTAATAAATAAACCCAACCTATAATTGACTGCATCAGAAAATAAGCTTTATTCTTAATTATACATTCATCAGCAGCTGTCCTAAAAGGCATCTGGATGAATTCAATGCCGGCAATTTTAAGAGCATTGAAAAACTGTGACAATATTTTTTAAAACGCAGCCAAAACTAATCACATACCTCATCAGGGCTGGGGATGATATTTACACTGACCACCTGGTCAGACAGAACGGACTCTGAATGTATTCGGTTGAGACGAGTTCTCAATTCTGCATTTTGAGTCAAAGCCTGGGAAAAAGAAAAGTTCATCTTAAATATTGACAACTATAAAACAAAAATCTATGAGAAAGTCGGGTTTAACCTTTCCAAAGACACCTGGAAGAAGCTGTAGGTTAGTAAATGACTGACCCAGTCAACAAATCTCGGACAAGAACTGGACTGAACTGTTTACAGCATGACTGGACCCCCACTACCTGCTGCAAGTAATATGCTCACTGCTGGTACAAAAGGAAATACACAATTGGCCTCAGGTACAGCAGTATAACCCCATGCATAATTGTTTACGTCAATTACTACTGAAGTTTTCTTTTGCACTCGTTTCTATCTTTGCTTTCACTGCATTCCCAACAGGAAGGGCAGTAAGCAAGGTCATTTTCTTTCCCTGAGCACACTGCTATTTGTGGAAAAAACAACAATACCCTTACTTTAACTTATCTGCAACAACAGACAGTAGTGATTAATCTTTCATTGCCTCCCATTTTTTACAAAACCAAATACAGCCTATACAAAATATATCATGACAATATCAACACCAGTATTGCTTAAACTGTGTGTGTGTACATTGAATATTTGACTAAAAAGCAACGCACATTAATTATCTATAAATCTGGATACACATTCCTCACAGTAAAACTACCAATGCTCATGCGGTCTACTTAAATTTAATCACTACGATACAAAGAAAGCCCAAAGGATTTCAGTTAATTAGCTTCACTTAAGTTTCTTTAAAATTACAGAAATAACTATTCCCACAGAATACAGAATTAGGCTCTCGTTACCCAGTTTCACCTTCAAGCTATTAGAGGAATTCTGCCACAATAAAATATTGTTTTCCACTAAGCTAAAACAGCCAACGGGGATTTGTTTCTTTAACCCTTTTCATAAAACAAAGCTTTTCTCCAACTGTCTTTACATGAACCATCTCAAACGCTTCGGGCATCACAATTTCATTAGGCTTCTTTTTTAAACCCAGAAAAAGAGTACATAAAAGTTGAATAAGGAGACACTTAAGGGAGAAGAGTTAATTTGATATACATGTAAATTCTAACACAACTTAAAAATTGTATGTAATATTTAGACAGTTATTTTTTTTTAGGAGTTCTTGAGACACTGATACATGATTTAAAAAGTCTTTGTGCTAAATGTGTTGAAAACAATATCTGATCATAGATCAACAAAAGGAGATTGCATCAATTTATTCTATTTCGAGCACATTAAGAAATTTCACACCTTTCCCAATTAAACCCAACTGAAGCAATAAATAACTATGAATGTGTGCAATTAAGGTAAACTCACACATTTTGGGGTGAGATTTCTATATCACAATCTTTTTTTGACAGTATTCATCAAAAAGTACAGAAGAATTATCCACAAATGTAGCTGTCCAACCAAGCATGGGAAACGGGACATATTTGAATGTCGACAAGAAAAACAACAGGTGTTTGAATTAATTGCTGTAGATAAACGGGTTTTAATTATTTTTTGTGTGCGTTTGTCTTTGCCTACCAAAATTATACAGAATTCTATGATGCTTGTTTTGAAAGATGCTCTACAAATGACTGGCTTTTGATGTTTTCTAGATCTTTCTGGAGAGCTCCTTGGCTTGGCTGAGTAGGCGGGTGGTTTACCTGCGATAGTGACCTTCTGAGGGTCATAATCTGAGCAGTGTGTCCAGACTGCTCCTGCTCAGAGAGGAGCTGCTTTATCTTCTCCTTCTCGATTGCTACTGTGTTGAAGGCTGACTTCAAGAGGGAATGCACTGCAATGGAGAAGGAAACCCAACCGTTTTAACAGCGAAAACACAAGAACAAAATCAAAACAACAACCTCCCACCTTTCTGTTAAACTCAATAACGCCAGAGAAAATGGAAAACCTCTTCATTCTATACAGCTGGAGACTGAGGGTATCTTTTTACACTGAACATAACAATGCTCTGTAGCGCTACAGTCTCCATTAGCCCAAGGGTGACTTTAACATCTTAACTTAGTTGCAACTGAAATTCTGGCACAATACAGACAAAGACGGATAAAATTGAGTAAAGATCTGTCTTCGATTATCGTGCTTTGATGATTCCAAACAAGTCCTTCAAAAATCAAACTGAATGTGTAGTTCTTTATGCCGCATTAAGCGCATTATGGTTGAAATTATTCATTTGAGGCTTAGATTTCACAACAGGGGACTGCAGAGTACAATTCATTTGCATGGAATTGTCCTGACTTCTGTTCTGCAGTCCTATCCCGATTCATTGATGAGTGCATTTATAATATGCTTCTAAGAGGCGGCTGCACATGTTACCTTTCTGCGCAATGTGACAGAACTCCTCCTGCAGTTTGATGTAGTCAGTGGCACACTCGATTGTGTTAGCTAGCCGACTCACAGGAGTCTGGAAGTCTACCAGATCTGCACAGAGGTTGGGATTGGAGGAGTGCAAACGGACTGGTGACATTGAAGCACTTATAGGGACCTATCCAAGGAAAAAACAAAGGAGAGGGATATTTATTTATCAAGACATTAGATACATAACATCACCTATTTTAACCTCAATTTAACATTTCTGCTGGCTTGTGCGGAGGCTGGATAAAACTACAACTGTTAAAAAAGCAGCTGAAGTCCTGAGAATTAAATCAAATACACTTGCTTCATGCATTATTTGTGATTAGATCAAAAAAAAAAAAAAAAGAAAAAATCCCCAGTTCCCAGGAATGAACAATAGCAAGAACCTTGCAATGCACAAAACAAAAATATAAATTAAAAGCCTAACAATCTTACAAATAAATTAATATACCATGGATTAGATCTAATGAACAATTAAGATGCAACAATTGAGGGAGGACAGTCAGGGAAAATAAATTGTTTCAGGGATGTTGCAACATTTCATGCTAGACAATTCACTGGAGATATGTGAACTTCATCCTAAAATACAGGGTTTTATTTTATTCTGCAGCACCTTTAAGCAAGCATTACATTTTTCTCTCGGACATTAAAGTATGAAATGCCATTTTGGGATTATTACCTAAGGATTTGCTGCTACTTTTTAAAAGACTGCAGAATAAAATACAGACTATCTAGTACATTCATGTGTATTCACTATTTTATCAGTTGTGGTTGTGGTGTGAAATTTTTCAAATTGTGTACTATGGAGCAATGTTTCTGTAGCACAGAAGTATTGCTTGTGTATTCCATGAGTGAATACTACACACTAGTAAAATACACAAGAAACTACACGCTCCAAGTATCTAATCTTGACACTCCTATACAGGTGTCCACAAATGAGAATCAAAAGATAATATGAAAAAAAAAAAAAAGGATTTTTTTTATATATACCGTAACACCAAATTTTCTGTTCCACATTACAAATGAACAAGTCCCACTTCCAGACACAGACTTTTGATTCTCAGATTCAGATTAAAAGATTCAACCCCAAATGTACTTCTATTGGGAAGAAGGGATGTGGGCAGGTATCATGCTTACTTTAACAGTTCTTGAGTGTGGAAATGGACAACGAAAAACCTGTAAACAGGTATGAGAGTTAGGTATTATAAAGTCCATATAACACATATATACCAGAACTGTACACTATCACAGTGTTGGACAGGAGGACATAAAGAAACGGATAAATGGAGAAACAAGGAGGGGATCGTGGGAAGCATTGGAACAATGAAAAGGCTTTTCTTTCACTGCTAACTGCCATGTTTTTTTGTTCTTTAGTTACATAATACAACAATTGGACTTGCAACTGTTATTTAATCAGCCCTTATTTGCTTACTATGGTTTAATGAATTGTGGTTCAGTTTTCTATAGGCCATTTCTGAAAGCACATTCAAAATATAACTATCTTGAGTTAAGAGAATCCATATATATTCAGTCACAATGCTTACAACTCCACCACAGTGCTTTTCATCTGCAATGGCAATATGAACGTTGACACAGTAGTAGTGCCCGATTTACTACACCAGCAAAATCCCATTTTCGTCTCTGCCAGTATTGCAGATACATCCTAGAGTAGAGATGGAATTTATCAAGGCTTTTTGCAATGTATTTGTTGTTTATAGTAGAAGTTTGATTCACTTGATACAGGCAGTTAAGAGGTAAAGAAACCAGAAACCCACTCTGTTCTTTAAAACATTATTGTAAGTATAAGACGTAAGTCAGTAGACAGAGGAGAGACAAAGAAAGACAGACAGAGGGAGAGAGAGATAGAAAGAGAGAGACTGACAGAAAGAGAGACGGACGGAAGGAAAGGGAGACATGACAAATTTGTTTGTCATGTCAATAAAGCACCTTGAATTGAAAAATTGAAATGTGAGAGAGACAGATGGACAGAAAGAGAGAGACACTTCTAGTCATGCTCATGTGTGAAAATCTTATTCTGTGTGAATATTGTGTCCATTGTCGTTCAGTTGTTTGTTCTCCACATCAAATTTTAGAAAACAACTTTTAGACGTACTGTTACTGAAAATCTGCTCATTCCCGGACTGTGAAAGTGATAACGGAAAACAAAATTCTGGACTGAAGTTAACTTCATGAAGGTGTCGATCATTTAAACTTATGAAATGTGTATAAACATGTTTTAGAAGGAGCAGTTTAAAGAAGTAAAAGTTAAATAACTAATTGAGGTTTATACCCATAGTTTCATATTAAAATAATGGTTAAACAGGTGAGGGGGGAAAAAAAAAAAAAAGCAAGAAAATGTATTTTTGCGTGTTCTTTTGAAAGCTTAAGCAGTATGTACATGACTCTAGTATCATTCCACTATGTTATAAGCAGGTTTGATAAGTTACTGAAGCCAGCCTTACACACAGAGCAGGCAATCTAATCAAAGAGGCAAATTAATTGATTGTGTGGGAATATGAAGTAACATCTATTTGGGGCTTTCTCTGGAATAATAATAATTAAAAAAAAAAACGTATGGTGTGAACCAGGCTTCATTTAAAAGAACTACCAAAAATGAATGGCTTGAATGGCTGGTTACCTACCAGTCGCCCCATGCAGATCACATAAAGAATGTTACAGATTTGAAGATACTGTCTACGAGACCCATGACAGTCACTGTTCAATACACTGACATCACCCTGTGACTGAGAGATAGTCGATTATGAAATGAGAAGAGAAAGGGACAAAATCGGTACCTGAAGTTGCATTTTTGCATCTTTGCTGACACTTTTTGTTCTCCATCTTCTGCTCACTCGCTTGTCTTTCTTTGATATATCTACACAATTAGCCTATATTACACAAATGGATTAAAATATACAAAGATGCGGTTAATAAAAGAGAAAAAGCCAAAGCTAATTGTCTATGTCATGAATCAATTCAAGCAGCAGTTATTATATAGTAAAGAAAACTATTGCAAGGTCAGCTATGGAATGCATAATGATAAACATTAGTATGCAACGATGTTAAAACAAGGTTAAATGATTAAACGGTAATGAAATGTCATTAAAATTCAACACGCAGGTTAGCAGGATTTTTTTATGGGACCTTTTAATAATAGGCCTGGTAATATCAATTTAATCTAGACTAGCCAGATCTTTTGAATCACCCAACTGCATTATTAATCGATGTTAAAAAACCGTGATAATACATTAAAAAAGGCTTATATAAATATTGACTGCAGACTAAGTAATATGTAATATGTCATGTTTTGTTTTACTGAAAAATGCAATTATAAAGATGGTTACCATAAATTGCAACGAAGCCTGAATCTTGTTTGTGTCAACGCTGATTTAATTAGAGGCAGAAATCCTTTTTTATTAATTTAGGTGTATGGCAGAAACGTCAATGAATAAATCATATAAATGTATTGTCTTTAGAACTTTGCTTTGATACTTTCATCATAAAGCCAAAAAACAAGGTTATATAGACTATGTTCTGTTCAGAACAATTTCCGAGGAAACCAGATCCTGTAATCCCCCTAATCCCCTGACTGAGGAGGAGTTTCCTGCAGGTTTAGGTTTACCTGCATGTCAGTGAAGTTGGGTGCCGATTGAGTCCGCTGCAGTATTTCCAGACTCTGGAGCAATCTGCTCAGCTCTATGAGATTGGACTGGCAGTGGGCGAGCTCTACAGCACATCGGAAACACAAGAGAACAAGAGAAAACTTGTTTGGGGTCAATTCAATCACAAAAGTTGGATAAAGGCAGAGATCAGGAATGCTGCTGTGATCTCAGAGAAAGTATCCCAGTTAAAAAAAAAAAAAAAAAACTATTGATTTCTTTGTTTGCAACTAAGATACAGCTAATCTTTAGACACATTATCAATATTGTAAAATAACATTATATATATATAATGTTATTTTACACTTGATAAATATATATATACAGTCATGACCAATACTTTTATATATGCTATATTAAATGCAGATAACTGTTCAAGTATAAGACAAGTGGGTACCTAGATTTTACTGCTCTGCTTTCATTTAAAATTAGACACAGGGGAAACAAGTATTTGCTCCTAGGGGTTAAATCTGCAAGTTTGTGTGGCACATGAGTGTTATTTTCCACCTGGCCCTTGACCTAAAAAGCTAATCTCTCTCACCGTTCCCACAACAACATGCTTCATTTCCCATCTCGAAGGAAGTAATTAAGATAAAGACTCTGTATCACTTTAGATTTCATTAACAACAACTATATATTTTGTATTTATTTATCTATCTATTTTAAGACTCACCTTCTGCACATTTGTCCATCTCCTCGGACTCCTGAAGCCAGGCAGCCACTTTGCTCTGCCCATTGCTGTAGGATGCTGGTAAGGTGGTGCTGGTGGGAACCGGGGACTGCCAGGGTAAGGTGTTTGGCTTGGCCTTCAATATTGTGAAGAAAATAACAACGTAAAGTATTTTACCACAAATTCACCGTTTTCAATACTCTGTGAATTGGACTACACCAACCCTTTCATAAACTTTACTGCACTGAAGATGACAAACATCCAAAAAAAAACTTTTGTTACATTGCCGTGGGCTTTTCATGTGCGTTTTTACCTTTACCAGCCAGCAGTAAAAATAACACAATTAAATAACAGGGAGAAAGTGGCACGGAGAATCCTTAAAACCAATTACAATAATTTATATGAAACAACTGAATAAAGCCTACCTTTCCTTCCAGCCCTGCTGCAGCGCTTGGCAGAGCGGCCTCTGCATTAGGGGAAGGAGGGAACACGTGAAAGGTGGCATCTCTCGGTGATCGGACAATTTCATTTTGCCGGTACAGACGGTGGTGCCGTAACTTCGCCACCCAGGCGTCGAAAACCTCCTGTGATTTGACCTGTGAACCACAGTGCAGAAACAAGGTCGTAAAAAAGGCCCCCAGCTGCTTCCTGGCCACCTCCCCGGCTCGAGACAAGACACTGGCCTGTCATGTTAACCTCTCACCCACCTTCAGGTGATAGATGTGCTCCTCTGTGTCCAAGTCAATTCTCCGTGCCTTCTTTTTTATTGACATCACCGACAGACCCACGTCAATACTTCCGTGCAGTTTGCCTTTCTGAATCTTAAAAATGAGAAGAAAATTGAGAGGCTGCCGTGTTTCCAAAGCGCTCCTTCGGTAGAGTTAATATCTTGCGTCAAAAATTCTGTAGTTTCATAATCGATCCTAATTGATTCCGAGTTTGTCGAAAAGGATTTGTGGACAAAGGCTACATGCTGGTGTGTGAGCAGAATGGTGGGTTGCTCTGGTTCACAATGGCAGAAAACAATCATTTAAACCTATGAGGCTAATTACTATTTACTGCAATGTTTTTAGTTAGACTTTAAAGGTACACCGATCGGTGGGGTCAGCATTTAAAATAATTTGAGGTTTAAATTTAACATTTAAATTTGCCATTTTAAATTAAAGGTTCAGATTTCAGTAGGTACATGACTACTACAAGGAATAAAACATTTGATTTTGACATTTTTTTAGTTTGTTTAGTCTTATGGATATAGATGGATGGAAATAAAGTAGGCTTTTTAATATGAAATTCCCTAACTCCCTAACATATTCATAATCTGAACTCTAGAAGCTATTTCTCATTATTTCAACTTGACAGTGTAGACATTATTAACCCCAGAGAGACAAGGTTCAAATCCAAGTTCAGGAATATATCAAACCAGTTTCCATGGTGAAACCTTGTTAGTCACCTCCAGATACTTCCACGCAGGTATTTTGCATTCGAGAAAAACTTGCAAGTGTGACCCGCAGCTAATTTAGCTAATGCACTGAATCGGTGAAATTTTTAACGTTGCTCAGCACAATTCCACACCTCCTGTGATCTATAGTCAAATAAAGAAAAATCATGCATGCAGTGAGGGACATTTTTAGCAGAGGTACTTACGTCTATGGGCGACTTTGAGTACTTTAAAATTCCATTATCCAGAACAAAAAAGCGCTGTGGAAAGAAAGACGGGCTTTAGTCAATGAGTAACAAACACTGAGAAGTCTGCATGTTGGCTTTGTATCACACTGCACTGGTGTATGACTTAAATATCTATCTGTGATCAAGTGTAAGTGTGGATATAATCAGGGTCTTATTTATTTTACCTTTGCACATCACGAATTATTAGATCTGAACAAAGGAGCAAAATTCTGGAATTAATTATGGAAGAAACTTGTCTTCCATTTTGGCACTGTCTAAAAAAGGTGGACAACAAAAAAATATAAGCTGTGAGTGTGTGTGTGTACAGTGTTTTTATACTATAAGGTGCTTAAAACAACACCTAAAAATAAATGCCACCTTATGCCATCCTTTCAGAGGCCATTTTCGTTTCTTCAGCATGAAGCCTTCATGTTTGTCTGGTCTCTGTACATTTGTTTGGCCGATCTTCAGCCCTTCTATGATCTCCCAGCTATCCCCCTCCTGGAAATTAAGAAGCAAACAGAAAGGTACTTTATTTATGACCCTCAGCAGGCAGCCCACAGATGTGAAAATCCTGGACCAACATTGTATGAACCCTTTGGAGATTAAATAAATAATTTGTGATTCAGACAAAATGTCAGACGGACATAAAAATTTTAACAATCAACAAAACCAATAACGATATTAGACAGATAAGCATCAAAATCCACTTAAAAAAAAAAAAGATCACAGGGTTTCCACTCTGCAAACCTGCACGCATTAGTAAGAGATACTACTGCTTTTGCGTTCTTATGTAGAGATGCAAATGCGATCCAATCCATCATTCACAATAGTGTATTTTCAGCATTTACACTTCATTACACTTTCCCTTACTCGGCACGGCCGTTTTTGGAGTGTCTGCTAGCTTCTTCTGTGGAGGTGAAAATGAATGTGCAACTCCACTGCACCAAGCTAGACTCCAGCAACCGGCATTTAATGTGAATAAATTAAGGAAAGGTACTCTACGAACTCAGGCTAATTTAAAACCTCTGCCTAGGTTAGCTGTAAGAAATAAGCTCTAACAAACTAACAACATAAGCTGTATAATTAGATACACCCTCCTGTAGGGCTGACAACCTTGGGTGTGTGCTTAAGGCAAGCGTTGACCTGATGTGGCTTTTGCAAGATTATATTTCAACTTGGCTTCTATTATGCAACGAAACAGCAGGCCTAAACAACCCCTTGTTATTTAGTCAGTATCATGATCAAGATAAGATAGTAGTGTGTTCAAATCATTCAAGAAAATCTGTCCTGAAAATTACTTTTGTAAATGTAATTTCCCTTATCAGTGTTATTTTTGGTTTTTCTTTTCACGTGATATTTACTTTAAAAATAGAAAACTACGTCTGTTTTGGGCATGTGTGGTTTCTGAACTTTGTAATTACAGCAAACAAGTGTATTAACATAAGAGGAAAACATGGCTGTTAGATGCTTGCTATATTTGCCGAGGTTATGGACCATACAAGGCAAACCAAGTGCTGTAACCCCCTGACATGGTTTGCCATTAAAGTAAAACTCCTCACACTGAGCGTGTTATCTGGTAGTCATGGATTATTCACACAATGCTCAATAACACGCCTAAAGAACAATCTTCAGGGTCTCCATCATTTACACTGAACGGTTACATAAGGTTAATTCACTGTAAAAAAAAAATAATAATGTTAGGCCAAAAACCTCTCCACCACAATATGTTACTTAATGGATCTGCCACTAGAGATGAAACATTCCCGGCCCTGACCACAGAAATAAATGGTTAGTGTTCAAGGGTTGGGGTAAGGAAAAGGTTTAGTCAAAGAAGCAGATTCATACAAATAAAGTTCTGTGAAAAGGGTCTAATTTGAAGAGGCTGAGTCTAAAGAACTTCCAATGTCAAATGTCGAAAGTCAAAAACCAGATTCAGCAGAGTAAAACAGAATAAAGACAGACAGCCACAATTTCTCCTCCACTCCGCCCATTATGCCCAGATTCATAAATACTTATTTGGAAATGTTGCTAACCTAGCTGACCCACAGCTCTGAGGTGTGTAGCTGTGTTGTTCATCAGACAGCTCATAATTACAGGTTCCTGTGCTGCTCAGTGCCACCTGACCTCAACACTAACATGAACGGGAGCAGCCAAAGAAGAGAATTGAGATGGTTTACAACAAATCAAATCACTTATTCAGCTGAAATAATTAGAGTCACTGTGTTGCAGTTTACGAACACAATGGTAGAAGTACCATGCTTGACATCAACTTGTTGTTTTGTTGTATTGTAACACACCGTGAGAGAGACTAATAAGAGACATATGGTGAGAAATTGTATTTAGAGGACGTTTATAACAAACTAGAGGTACAGAAAGATGTTCATACATCACACTAGACCATGATCTCCAAAATGCTCCTTGCATGATCAATTATTTACAGAGCATGCAAAGCACAGAATAAGCAGATCCATCTTTCATGCAGACATTGCGGAAAGTGCATTATCTATGAATTACCATCCATGCTTTAAAAACTGCTTATTGTACATTTAAGAAAATACAGTATAAATTGTGATGAAGGGACGGAATCAAAGTTCATCAGCAGAAATGATTGACATCAGCAATAGATAAACATTTGCATAGCACAGGTGAGGTACCCATGATGCACTTGGTGTATTTACTGGCCTTTGATTTCACGAAAGGCAACCTCATTTTTCATTCTCTGTGCAGCAGTAGCTCACACGTGACCTGTATTCTTAAATATACACCACTAAACCGTAAAAACATGCATTTGCAGTTGCTGTCACAGAAGATTAATTTACTTTGGTTATAGTCCTGTTTACTGCTCTAGCTACTACTAACAAATGTATGCATTTAGCATTATGGTTTGTTTACTTCTTTTGAAAAACCTCAAAAGGAACCAACTACAGGTCATAAAAAAGAGGCACAGTAAGGTAAATACACATTGAAATACAGCTCTGGAAAAAAATAAGAGACCACTCCAAGTTCAGAAATCAATGTTAAGTGGTCTCTTAAATTTTCCAGAGTATATCACATTTTTATTGCTAGTCAATGTATGATATTCATTTTCTAGAATGCTGCAGGAATTAGGAACTGCACCACAATGACATTACACCCCATTAAGGACACAATAATGGCTGAAGGGTGTCTCTGAATAAACAAGAAACAAAACTCTGGGCAATGTTTTCCCTAGAGTGACTTTCACATGCACAAAGCTAAGGGAGATTGGGGCAATGTGAGGGATTTCAAATTACATGCCAGAAAGCACATCCCCCAGGCAACAGCTCAGCCTGTACTACTGCAGTGCATATAGCAAAAGCCAGTGCCTCACAAACCAAGTCTAAATATAGAAACCCCAAAGCAGATCTTAGACAGTCAGAATTATTCAAAAACACTTATGACTTGCTAATAATGTAATGTTTTCATTGTTGCAGTCAAATAATGATTTGCAGAATTGAAAAATAAATTGTATGTACTTCGTGACCAATACAAGTCTGTTAACCTTGAAAATTGGCTTTTTTTATAATATTAAATAACTTGTGTATTGGTTTTCTTGTAAATGAAGCATAATAAAAAACATAAAAATAAAAAAAAACTGGTCTCAAAATATAAAATACATTAAAACCAATTTTAGTTTTTTGTAATTCAGTCAATGTATACTGGGGGAATACAGATACAACATTTCTGAATGGCTGCCATTTTTCGTAGGTTAAATCCCCAAATCTCTGCCAAGACAACATTGCAACCTTGTTACTATGGTAACAATAAATGTAGAAATGGAACCAACATTGTCCAGTGATAATAACCAGATATTATCCAATGAGTACAGCTATGATTTATTTAAAAAAAAGGAAAAAATAGAGTTATTATGAATTAATAGATGAACCAGTGGAAGAACGTAAAATTATGCCAGAGCAACGGTGGGGGATAATTAAAGATATCCCAAGTATATGCATAAAGTATATGTATAAAACTGTGTTAATCTGGTTGCAGAAATAAGGCTTAAACTAAAATTACACTAGTAATATTGCATTTAAATCCCTGTTAAATCCAGATTATAATATATTATAGGTACAGCTTTTTGTGGTTTTGTTTTTGTATAATGAGAAAAGTCACAGTGTCTCAGCACACCCAGTTTGTGAGGTAGAATGAAAGCATACTAGCATGAATCTCTGAATACATTACACCAGTTTTTCGAAATAACCATTTCATATCATTCATTTCATAGTTAATGCATGCACAGTGCTAAATCAGTCTCTGAAACAATGATTTGAACACTTGTAATGTGTCATCTGGTTGTCCTGCCCTTCATTATACATGCAAGGCTGGTACCTGGCACATGATGGGGATAACCTCGTCACCGCGCTCTCGAACAATCCCACTGCACTTACATAACGGAGACTTAGCATAGGTCTGCTTTGCTTTCAATTGTGAATGAATTCTAGGAGGTGTGCACAGCGGCTTTGTGTGTACATACCAAGTGAAATTAATAACACTAACCGAACGATGTGCTACTCAACTCTGGCAAAGGAAGCCTATTTACAACAACTCTGGCACACCACACATCTATAATTGTTTTTTCATTGACTGCAGTAAGATAATTGTAGTAAAAGGGGCTAGTGTTGCATGCCTCCGACAGAAATTAGGATGTCCTTTATTGTAGCATTACCTGCATAACCCTCATTCAGAAATCTTAGTGTCATACACGTGTTCTGGATATTACCAATAAAAGACTCTACCTCTGCAACATTTATTCAGAACAGAGATCAGCAAGTCATTGATTTCTTAAACAAATTCCGGAATAAATCATTATGTAATAAATTGGTAACTTGCGAAAAGACAGTCAACCAAAGCTTCTGTCAGGCAGTCAACTGAGACGTTAACTGAATGAGTTGATCATTTTCCGTTAATGGCATTCATGTGTTGTGAACTATTGTTGATGTAAGCAATTTCCTTGAAGCACTTCTGTACGATCGATGCATTTGTTCTGTCTCTCTAAATGAGAAATCTTGAGCTTGAAATTTGACTGCTTAAAATAAAATAAAAAATGTGCATAAACACCGAGACTTAATGTTTGATGTCTACAGACCTAGATTCCATTGTTGCTTCAAGACATTCCTACACATCATCGCTCTAACTCCACACTTCTAAATAAACCCTTTTGACAATCAAAGTCCGCACAAAAGATGACAATAGCTGTGCTGCCCAGTTCCTCGGTTCCCAGTGGAGGGACCGAGACTGTCAATTATCATACAACTTCAGTTCCACATTCAAAACTGCTGTAATATTGTCAGCCATTGTGCACCACATGAAGTCCATCAGCTCCTAACGAGATTAAATGCATAATCTTATATCCTACACATCTCCAATCCCTTGTACTCCTCCTCTTAAGACTGTCAATTTCACATCACTTAAACCACTATAGCTTTCAGCTATCATCGGAAGAAGCAGACATTCATATTGCAGTGATCGCGGCTGTGCACCCTCCCGCAGTAGAGTTAGCCAAAGGAAAGATGTGACAACTTCCTGCCCACGGACCCTTCAGAGTAAATTTTCCTGTTGTAGAGCTATCAAAAGAGCTCAGCTCATAATGATAAAGATAACCCTGTTTTCCTGTAGGGTATCTCTCTTATTTTCAATCCACTTAGCACACATCCAAAGGATTTAGATTACAGCTCTCAGGCTCCAGATGTTACCAAGAACTCAGGAAATGGCTTTCGGTGCCAACATACTATGTAAATATTTAGTGTTCTTAATACATATTACAGTGGCAGAAACTAAACAGGCAGTTGAATCATTACACTGAGTATTGACTCTGACAGGAAATATATTTTAAAATAATCCTCCCCGATGAATATTTGTTATTCGAGTGCAATTCAACTCTCCAAACAAGGTCACTGATGTACAGCACGTTATGTCTGTAATGTCTGTTAACACGTATTGAGAAAGCACAGTTCCCCTGTTTATTGTGGCACCACAGATACAATAGTAAAGTCCTCTTTTTCACAAAGCATAGCAGACATACCCGACTACATTTATAATTATTAGATGAATAAGGCTTCTCTTCTTTGGCTGTAGGGGCTCAGCAAAATGTACGGCTGCAGTGCTTGAGAAATGGTTTTTAAATGTCGTGAATGCAGCAAAAGAAACCTCTATAGAGTTCCATGCTTTAGGATGAAAACATGGAAATGTAAATAACCTAAATATATCTTATTAAACCGGGCACATATAATCAGTGCTTATGTTTGTAGTTTGCCTTCAGCCCACACTATTTGTTCAGTTTACATGTTACCTCCCACAGGGGATTTCGTCTGAATAAATCTCCCATGGTTACCTGAAATGCAAAACCCGTACTACTTATTCATGGCTGTGTGTGAAGGGTTCTCTTGCTCCTTCATCAATGATTCAGAGGCAGGCGTTGGAAAGTGGTGATGTCAGAGCTTCTATTCAAGCCTCCAGTTGCTCCTCGGTTCCTTGCCGGGAAGCTTCCTATACATACTGCAAATTCTCAGTCTGACTGATACGGCAGACAGTACATCCTCAGCTGAAGCTCAGGTTTTTAGCCTCATTGGCTGGATATAAAAAGGTAAGATCTCAATGTACCAATTTGAAGTAACTGTATATTCCTGGTTCAATAAAGACCCTTAACATGTGCAGCAGCAGCAGCAGCAACTGGTCTTAACCATCATGGAAATTAACTTTTCGGATGTGCATTTCTTGGCAGCAACTGGTAATCCTTTTGCTAGTCAGCATGTTGCGTATTTGGAATGAGTATTCAAAATATTAATTCTTCCTGGAATTTTTGAAAAATTAATTCTGGATTATCCTCGGAAATCCTGTGTGTAGCACCAAAACCTCCTGAAAGAGTGTCTTCATTCTGGTGACTAAGCACAGCTAGATTTGATATACTAAGAAAGAAAAACAGGGACTGGAACCTGGTATTCAAATTGAGGAAATTACAAAGTGACTTTGGGCCTGACAGAAAGAGTTGCGGGTGTTTAGAAGAGAGTAACTCATAAGATGTGGAAGCAGATTCCCATGGATCAATCAAAAGTAGTTTAATGAGGTCTTTGGATCAATAACCTACTACAATATTAACCAGCAAAGGGGGCTTAGAGGCCTTGTTCAATAAAAATGTTTTATGTTTTTTGTTTTGTTTTCCAGAAAGCCATGTCTATGGATAGTCATGACCACCACATTACAAAAAGGACATTACTGTAACCAATGCAAAGAGGAGTAATATTTAAAGGAATGTCATATGTGGACCGATAAAAGGAACCAGTCTTGAATAGAGGAGAGTGCAAGTGGAATAAAATAATAAATAATAATAATTAAATAATTTAATAATTCAAAATCCTGAACACTACTGACAAAAATAACCTCCAACATCTACTGCAAGATCAAAAGTGAGACAAGGATTCAAGGACACATGTGGAAACTGAGAAGTTGTCCTTTGTTCCCCAGCCATATTCCTGAATCACATTCTCAGAGTTCCTTGACAAAATTAACAGATCGATCAAAAAGTTACCAAGCAAGCAATGGTTAAATGGTTTCCTCTCATTTGTTATTCCTTCTTATGCTATTATGTTAAAAAAAAAAGCTAGTTATGTCCCTCATGAGGATGAGGAACTCATTCAAAAGCCATTATGCAATACAATACACTACTGAACCCACCATTAGCACAGCACAGCCTTGACTTTTAATAATAATGAATTCTGATTTGAGACACATGTTGCTTCTCAACACAGCAAACTATCCCTTCAAACTACTGCTTCTGTTATTTTAAAAGCTTATTACTTTCTCTCGACACAAAAGTACCGCTCTGCCTTATTATATGTGACTTAGTTTGCAGTGAAGAGAGGGAAGTGGATTTCAAGCAGCTCTTGCCAATTACTTTTCCTTCCCTTTCTGAAAGCCAGTGAAATAAAAACGTGTCAATTTGTCAACCGCTGCTGCACTTCTGTTATTCTGGAAGCCTTTTCAGGCCAATCAGAAGGGGATCTCCCTACCTGCCTGCTGTCTCTCTGGGAGGAGGACGAAGACGAGGCACTCTTATGCGTTGGCGTGGATGTTTTGTGGACGGGGGTGGACGACTTCTCCTCCGTGCTCATGGCCCTGGGGTGGGGGCCACGATGCTGGTACGCCATTGATCCCACAAAGGTCCTGCCTCAGAAGACTGAATCCCAAGAAGCCCGTTGAAAATTAAAGAGCATTATCCTGCTTGGAAAGAAGATCCCGTCTCACGGTGTGCCACCTTCCCACTTGTTTTACCTAAGGCAGAGGGAGAAGAAAAGTCATCAGCGTGCCATTCGCCAGCAGCTCTGCTTATAGCTTTACTTGTCTTTAATGACATTTCAATACTATCATCCTGGGAACGTCGTTTTTCTTAGGCAGACACGATTTGGATAGGGCAGAAATACACATTAAGCAAAAGCAAATTAAAAATACATTCTAACAGTTTACAGGAAGTGTAGGAATGGAATGGAACAGGATACCATGGATTTATCTATATAAACCCTATGTTTATAAACAGAAACTAATCCATATTGAAATAAACAGCAGAGTTATTTTAAGAAATCCCAGAGCACTACACCCTTTCTTTTCCAAGTCGGCTTAAATCGGTGAAAACATGGTGTTGGGGTACAGTACGTAAAAAAAAAAAAAAAGAACAAAGAGAGACAAAATATATTAAATAAGTTAATACGTGCATCCTAGTAATGTATTATTATAATATTTGTTATTGAATCAGCCTTGCAATTAGTGTTTGTTGGTTTTCATTTGAAGTTAGATCTCTATCATCCTTGATGCCATCTGAGCTCTGAGCTCCTGTAATTTCTTTAGCAGTCCGATCCATAACCCGCACAGATCTCCCCCAGCAGCCCGCCTTTAATGAATGACTCACCGATGCCTGGCTACGATTTCAAGTTGTTTTGTTATTCAGAGAATAAGATACAGGGTCAAAATTAGCATTTCTACTCATCAAAGGCTTGAAAATAATCACTTTAAACGTAGCCCACAGATTACTGATTACTGATATATACAGTTTATACCTAGAGTTCATTCAGTAGACCACTATTATAATACAACATATTTATGTACCGTTTAGAAAATCTGCAAAATAAAAAAAAACACTTCCAAACACAATAACATTAAATGTGCAGAAATGTGGAAATTAAATGGGAGCTATAAAACAATCACCAGTATTTAAGCTCGGAATTACTTCACACACAAACATGCAAAATCATACAATAGTAGATTTTAAATGCAGTCGTTCCAAACTATCAGGCTTTTCAATTATATTGTAAAATCTCTGAAACTTGGACAGGTTTGAGGGGAATGTACATTGGCTTATCGCCTACCTCATTCTCAAAATCCAAATGCAAGGTATCCAGGTCATGGTCTTTATCAGCATATCATACCCCAATGTGTTACAACATCTTTCAATAGCAGAGAGAAAGTGCTTTAGGCAGCATTCTAATGCCAGGAAGAATTTTGGCAGTGATCCGTTTCCAGTCTTACAATCTTGGCATGTGATTAATGCACCATGTATTTATACAGCACACTCACCCTATTGCAATCTATAATAAGTAAAGGTGTCACTTTATTAATGGGTCAATTGAAGGAAAGCAAACAACTTTGCATGGTGCAATCTTTGTAGTACTGCACACGTAGTAGGTTTCTCAAGCCAAGAGTGTAACGATTCCTGAAAGAAAAAACTAAACTGGTGCTAGCTAATTAACACAGAAAGAGAAAAAATAATGTGTAAGAATAAATTACAAAGGGCCATAGCATTATTAAAGATTATCATCTAAAAATAAGCATAGAATGTGTCATTCTTTTGAAAAGGTAGATTTTAGTTTTGTTGTTAGTTTTTCTGATATTTGTTTCATTAAATTATTCCTCAAATTGCGATTTCCTTTAAGGTGCAAAAACCTGTAAAGTGTGTACTGAATATCCCCAGAACATAAAAACTGTTGAAAGACCAGCTTTTAAAATGAAATGTGAAATTACATCTCAATATATAACACGTATCTTTTGCTAATTATTTGATAAGGCAATAAGTTCTGCAGAAAATGAAAAAGAAAGGCAATTAAATGTGTTCTTCCTGTCAGATCAGCTACTTAAACTTGAGCTTCTCTGATTATCATGAAAGGCCATTCCTGTATAGAAAAGAGACAAAAAAAAGATCACTTGAGATACCAGACTGAATAATAAACGATCTATGAGTCTCTATGTTCAAACTTAAGCGCTACACTGGGATAAATAAAACCAAAATAAAGCTATGAACCAAAACACATTTTGCTCTAAACAGACTTAAGTTTTTTGGAAATACTTGGAATGTCTGCAATAGGACTGGAAGGGCATGAGAGCCAGAAGAATACATAAGGCGATTCTAGGATATCAGCTTCTAACTTCATTGGTAGTACTCACTCACACACCATCTTAAAGCAAATTTCAACTGAATGGGTAAAATATTTTTAATGTCTAGGAATTGTATAATGAAAATATTTGAAATGTGCAGGATCCTGTGGCACAATGCTTTCTGAATCAGTGAATGCACAAACAATATGACAGAAGCAGAGCATCTGTAAACTATACGCTACAACCACCAGCGTATTGAATTTATTTTATGTAGAACAAGCATTTCTTGGTTTTCATTTTCAAGACCATTAGTTTCCAATTTTGTCCTTAAAATAAAAACATTTTGTTCGGACTCATGGTGTATATTTTAATTAAGACAACAATGAATGATAACAGGATACATCTGGCTGAGTGAGGTTCCTACCACAAGTAGCACAACTTACATGAATACCAGAACAACTCCAGATAAAGCAGGGTAGATATGTATCCGTGTTTCTGCCTCCCCAACTGCACAAGCACACACGGAAGCTGAAGTAATATGAGGTAAGCCAAACCAGAACCCACCAGTAAATGTACATTTCTCTAAATATATTTAGGCTTAAGAAAACGCACTTTCAAAGTGTTTCAGACCCTTGCTGAGGCTAAGCTCTCTGATAAAGAACCACAAACACAGCCCAAATGCAGATGCATCTCCTCTGGGTGTGGTTCACGCCACACAGCTGGAGGGTGTGGCTGTGGTGGCAATCCACAAATATATCTGCTCATAACAAAGAGTCACCTTCCCTATTAGACAAACAGGATTTTAAATAAGTATAGGGTGCAGGTTTTCCTTGTCTCTATATACGGGACCCAGACATTATCCATTTGCATTCCACGGGCTTAACAGACATTTCAAAATGTGCAACACGGTTCCTCTTAATTGGAAACTTTGGCGAGCTGTTGGCTGCCTTCTAATAGGTTGGCATTCTTCTATTTCAATGTCCATTAGGGAAAAATGTAAGATACTAAATATATCACAAATTCAACAGAATGTTAAAGAGTCATTGTTCTTTTTAAAAAGGGTTTGATTGAACAGAATGTAAGCCATATTCGGAAACAGTGATACCACAAAACACAAGTTGTTTTGCTCTCATGATGCTTTCAGTCAATAACTCCTGAAAATCATAAGTGAAACAGCAAATTAAATACATCTGCTGGTTTTAAATTGGTGCAATGATCGCCCATACCTCCCTAATGAGAAATGTATCACCGTCTGTGACTTTGTACACAATATCACGCTCATTTGCCTTGCAGTTCAGATAATGTAGCCTAATTGTTAATTAACCAGTAAATGTGCTAAAAAAGGAACAATGGACAAGACACCTAATGCAGATAAAATAATTTGATTAAGGCTTACAAAATTATGACTTCTCGGTGTGAATGTCATGCCTTGCACAGGATGCTCGGATCACTTCGTTCTTCTGACAGAAATAATTAAAGTCTGTGATCCATGACATCAAGTTCTTAATGTCTGATCACTCTTCCAGGATTAAATTATATAATATTGGCTTTCTTTTTGTTTAAATTCACTCTTTCTTATTGCATCATGTTCTGGCTTTCTTGTGTGCCTTGTTTATGCATTCATTATTTCCCATGTTAATCTTTAGTTTTTACAGGAAGTGAGTTAGCATCACACATCACTGCCGTTTGTGGCTTTAGGTACTGCTCTGTTCAACCCTGATAGGCTCCCTTCCCACCCTTTCTTTCATTTCTTTTTATGACCAAGCAGACACAAATAAGTATCACCATTATAGGAGGAGAGAAAATGAACAAGGCTATAAATGACTAGGAAACTGCAACCACTTCTGAAACATTAACAGCAGGGTGGATGTGTGATAATGAAGCATTCAGTAAAATGGTATTTAAATTAAAAAACATAATATGGAGCCAACAACCATGGTATGTAATCCCTATCATTATATATTCATATTAAGATTTTTTTTAAAGGAGAAAAAACAGCAGTATGTTTTGGTATTTACACCACTTCAATATAAGAAGGAAGTACCACAACCTAACTACTTACTTTTCCAGAGTAAGATTTAGCTGACCAGGGGAAGACCTGAAGCAAGTACAAGAAAAGCTAGTGACTAACACGCGTGTGTCCTCATTAGAAGCCCGCCTGTCCATATTCAATTAGGCTCACGGGTAATCTTATAATTCCCTTGATTATATTTATCTCCGGCTGCGCAAAGGAAAATCTGTCTACAAACAGAAAAACAGAAAAAAAAAAAAATATATATATATATATATACACACATATATATATAGTCTTCCAGTATGTCTGATCAGTACCACTCAAGTTGCAATGTTTTTTAGCAAATGCCTTTGTTTTATTAGTTCTACTTTGGCATATTTTCTTTATATTACCTTCTTTCTGTACACTGTGCTGGCTAGCAGGATTTTAAAGGGTGCAGCCTACATTCCAGCAAAAATAAGCTGCGTCTCATCTCCACATACAGCTGCAGTGGTAAGTCTCTCCTGACAAGAAATGAAGAGTCAAGAAGACCCAAGATGTCCTCCCTAGTGCTTAGTTAAGGAGTGGTTGGATGATTGGACCGTCCGCTGCATTACTAGCATGTATATTTGGCTGACTTGGTTTAAAAGTGTGCTGGGACTTGCCGACTTATACCCAAATTATACATCAGGAGGGGAGTGTAGCATACACAAACAAATCCTCCAAGCCAATCCTTTTCAAGCTTTTTAACCCGACATCCCAAATAGTAAACAAACAAAACTAAATACAACATCTTTTATGACTCAAACAACAGTGTGTTCTTTCAGTAGATCTGTCCATATTAATGAATTTTGTTCCTTATTTTTTTAACTCAAATTCAAATCTGCCAAATTATCACTTGATAATAACTTACTACCTACATGATCTAATATTTCACAGAGTAGGCAGTGCAGAGAAAAACGGACTATATCAGATGAGTGCATTAGGGTGGAAAATCCCTTATTTTAACTGTAGCTGCAAATAAAGGCAATTCTATTGTTTACATTTTTGTACATCAATATATTCAATAGTGATTAGGTTGGTGGGGGTAATCTGAACCCAAATAACAGCGATGTGGCCCAGTACAAAAATGTTTACTGCATATGTTACCCCTAATGCACAGTTATGAATCATGATTGGCAATTGTTTTATAATGTTACTTTCACAATGACCCACTGTTGAGTCGCAACCCCCAGCTTGCCAATTGTTGCTTTAACAAGCTTAGCTTCACTACCTCCTTTTAGAAATATGAACTCAGCTGCACGCTGTTCTATAAAAGTCATCCATGAGCATTCACACACACTTTTTCTCAGTTCCTAAAAAATCCATTATAATTGTAAAACTAAGCTATGATTCAAAGTGCTTTTTCTAATTCACATTAATGTGAAATTCACCACTGAATGTTGGTCTTTCATGAGTTCTGCTTCACTGAGAATTCAGTCCCCTCTGTCAGGCTTGGACAATACTACTACTGTGCCACTGACCTATAGAGAAGAGAAAGACAGTGGAATGCTCCATGCAAAATTCAAAGTCAAAGTTGGATTAGGAAATGTTCTTTCATTGTTTAAATGGGCCAATGCACAAAACACATTACAAAAAGTTATTTGGGAGATATGCAACTGAGCAGCAATTCAAAGATTCAAACATATTTAAAATGGCAGTTATAGAAGATAAACTGGTAGTATTGTAAAATCAGGCCTTAACTTCCTAGAATTAGTATAACTGACCTGGATGGATGACACTGAGTAAGAACATCAGGCTTTCTTGCTTTGTATAAGTCTAATAATATGCATGATGAAATCATGAGAAGACAAATCCGGTAAATTTGTTGTTTTTACGCAGTCCTAGGAAGTTATGAGAACACATCCTGAAATCACATGCTGGCTTTTGACATCCGCCGTAATTTGGTAAGTTTAAAATTTTGAAGATCTAATGCTATACATCTTACTTATACACTAAAAGAACAAATAAAATCATGTTACATTTAAAACCAACTTATTTAAATCAGAATTACACAAGTTACTTTTAACCAAATGTATGAAATTCAGTTTTTGACGGAATTAATCTACTGTAAACTGGTGGTATGAAGGAAATGTTAATGTTTTCGACTTTGTCCTTGTGTGAGACTGGACTAAGCATTGCATATGCATGCATAATTAATCAATTTGATAGCCTCTGAATATATAAGCCTATGCTAAGAATATAAATTACATACTCCATCCATGTCCTTAAGATAGAGACTGCTTTTAACTTTCAGGAGCCTGTACACTTGCTACAACCTCACTCAAAATGTGCACAGAATGTGCCAAAAGGAATAGAAGTGTAGTGCACTATTTAAACACAAACGGAGCTACTTCAGGCTTATTTGTACATAGATGGAAAAGAATGGTTTAATTTGGTATCCACCCACGTAATGTAATGTTTGTAATAGGTGGAGTACAGTCGTTAAAAAAGCCGGTGATATTTAAGTTTCCTATACACCTTATGAAGTGTTACAGGAATAGAAAAGAAACCTTGTAAGACAATATCAAAGACATGCCTATGTAATTAGAGCTGACACTAAACAGCAATAAATACACATTTTTCAACATATTCTTCTGCTCAACAGTTGTTAGTGCTTAAGAGACATTTAATGATGTTTACAGAAATCCTCCATAGCTGTCAGATACAATTGCTTTATTACACTTGTTAGTTATTAAATCAGTTTTATGTGGATGTCTTAATTATCATGGTTAAATAGAAGGGTAGCCTTAAACAACTAAATTTATAAGGGAAGACCTTCCCAGTAGTTCCCAATCCAAAAGTACATTAACTTGGCATGATACGTAATAATGTAGTAACACACAAAATAAATGCTAGGTATAGATCAGGTGGGTTATGGTTTGCTCCCAAAGTCCGGGAAGGGGTACAACCCGGTATTTAATATTTGCTGAGTGCATTGAACGCCCGTATATTTTGAATGCCTCAGCAACCGATTTACTGCAAGACGAAAAAAAATCTTGAATCAGCGGTGAGTCATCAACTTTCTTAAACCTTGTCCCGAAGGTTAATGAAATGGTAATATACAATGGATGCAGATGGTTACTAAAACTCCTTGAGGGGAGATGTAATAAAGTCTGGAAGGGATGCCAATCAGAGACCTGGTATTTCATTCCGCCTGCAGAACTGAAACCCCCCACGGAGCCGTGGACAGCGAGTCAGTGGCCGGGGGTGATGGTGAACTGGGGCTTGGACACGCTTTACAGTAATTCTTCAAATACTGGCTGCACATGCATACAGTAGAGGACAAGTCACAGTATCAAAAGAGTCAGATGCTGCCTTTTTAAACCCATGTAATGGTAAGAAAGGAACAAATAAAGAAAACAGGTTTATAACCATACCACAAGCAATGGGGCCACTGCTTGTGAAATCGAAGAGTACCTCAGTGTACCTCTTGAGTAAGGCCCCAATGTACAAGTACTCCGACTTGTTTGGAACAAAATACTGCAAACTAGGCACTCAAGGTGTTTTTGTAGCATCTGTGTTCATGGTTGAGCAGGAATAGTCAGTGTTCCTCTAGTGAATCCTTTTTGTATTTTTTCTTTACAATTGATTATTGAGACATGCCTAGCATAAGAAGTCAAATCAAGCCTTTCATAATGTGTCATAAATATTATATTTTAGTGCAATATTTTAGTTGTACTTTGTATTTCACAGCTGAAGTTAGCACTCCCATCCTGAAAATAATTAATTAGTTATGCTAAGTGAATTCATTTACAGTTTCTATCCAGACAAATTCTAGCAGGAAACATCTGAGATTAGCCATGCACCGACATTGTGCATTCATAAAACATAACTATGGACAATTTCTCCTTAGTGTGTGCATGAATTATAACTGCCTAAAATTAAGGCAATACACTGGAAATGGAACCTGTATGCCAACTCTTGTAATGTGCATATGGTAGGCTCAAGGGAAATCAATATGCGTGAGGAAAAATGCATATTGTACTGTCTTTCAAAAACAAAAATGTGTCTGTGACTGACTGTTATCATACATTGACCTTCTCTACTGCTTACATTGTTTGTCCGCCCATCCCCCGCCTCAGACTGCAGTGGAATGTGACTCAAGACGTTTTACTGTGCATCACGGAATCAGCGAAGACTCGATTCACATGAGAAAGAAAGGGGGGGGGAAAAGAAACCGAGACCCTGGCTCTGAACCGCAGGCCTGTGTATATTAGACGACCACGCTGATTATAAACACTGTCACTGCAGTCTTGTTCCCATGAAATAAAGGTTGTTGCCTTGCAGTTGAGTATCAATGAATCACCGTCTAGTAACAGACTACTACAGTATTTTGAAGCCTGTAAAATGTCACGACAAATAATTATGCTGAATAACTATGTGCTGTCATGTGTCTTACTACAGTGTTCATCATTTACCACCATTGTGGGTTTCTTGAGAAGTGTTTCCTATTAACAACTGGCTACAATGGATAATATTGAATGTTTATAGTAGAGCCACACAGCCATATTCAAATCACTCTAAAAAATATAGATAAAAATAGAACAACTCTTGCTTTTTTGACTTATTGTCAAACAAACATGTTAGAGAACTCTATGCTTTTATGACCCTCTAAAGTGTACCTTCCTCAAAATTGTAATAGAGCTTTGTAATATAGCATTCTGAATCTAAAAATGACATTTTACAATATCAAAATATAATATTTATACATGGATGGATAGGAAGTCCTTTCAGATGTGCCTGCAAAATATGATCAAACACAAAACAAAGACCACCTGGGCTTATTACAGCTGCAGAAGGTTTCCTTTGTGAATGGGTGTTGAAGGGGACACGGGAGCTGGCTTGTATTGTCCAAACATAACACGGCTTGAAAAAGTAAAAAAACACTTTTCAAGCTTTCACTGTTCACATAATGATGTTCTGATGATTTTCGGATGTTCACAACCTTAGATATTCTTTATTTCTATTATAATAGCACACATTTCAAATTTGAAACAAGAATAAAGTGGTTAATTTCCCATTCCAGTCAAAATCCTTAATTATTAGCATACTGCCGAGATTAAAACAGAGATTAATTAATTTACTGTGTTCTTTTTTTAATAATATACCTACAAGAATTCATATTACTGTATGCTGTGGATTCTATATACATATCAAATTAAGCATTCAACTTGGTGTTAAATGCTGCCTGCCTAATTTATTGGTAAACAAGCAAGTGCATAATAAATACATGGATAAATACAAAATCGTCATCATAATAAATACATTTGTTCTGGATGTTATAGGTTCAGCTGCAAATTTTTTGGTTTGCAACTATAGGAGCCACCTGTCACCTTACTGGTTGCTTAGTAACAACTGCATCTATTGCAGTGGAACTAATTATCCTAAAAAGACCATGGTTCCGATCACGAAATGATGCTGTACATTACCTACAAATCGGCATTGTTGTTTCCATTTGCATATAAACTTTTGTAATGCACACAGTGTCACATGGACAGGCTCCGTTTGGGAGTTACTCAATGACTCAGCACAATTTGCAAAAGAACTCAGGAAGGCTCTCTGGAGAAACTGTGTAATGGGTGAATCACGCAGTCAGTTCTGCTGCACAGTTGAGTGTATAAGATTTACAGTGTTTTTCCAGAACAATAAAACGAATAAATGAATGAATGTATGACCTCCAGCTACTTGTTTTCATACGTGCCCTACTGGGAAACATGGCGCAGTATTATACGGCACAGCATAAACATTCGAAACAATTGCATTTTAAAGATGACTGCTGGCATTCCAGACAGATTACATTTGATGAATAAATAAGGTGCAGAATTTTTTTTATCCCAGTCTATTTTTAAAAGCAGCCAACTGATCACCAAGGTTGTCTTTTTTTTCAAGCTATTTGACTTTTATGTAGCATGAGACGCATTTCATATAGGCTCTTTCAAAAGACTTGTTCTGCAGCAGACTGTTAATGTGTGTGTGAAAGAATATAAGGAGGAATTTTAATTCAACACTGATTATAACACAAGTATGGCTCAAAGAAAAAGTGGATGTACTTGTATGAATGTGAAACACGATATTCCATTGGATGTTCTAGGCCTTAGACAATGCAATGTACTTACATGTTATTGTGTATTGTTTGGAGGGGGGGCTAATCAGAATTGATTGTCTCCCATTAGCAACACGTCGGAGTGCACAAACACTTATGACTAAACATAATAATAACCTTCAACTGATAACCTCTGTGCCTCAATTTGATTCAGACAGGAATTCGCTAATTTCAAAATAAGGTTTAATTAAAATGTCTATGAAATAATAATACGACTTCCTATCCATCCATGTATAATCCTGTGATTAGACCCTTTTGAAATAAACGCACCACTGTCAGATGTTTGTATGATCTCTCCTGTTTTTTAAAATTTAAAATTTAAAATTAACACAAACACAAAAAAACATTCAAATTTCAAAGGAGTTTTTGCATCACAAGCCGGGTATTCAAAGGGCCCTGTAAAATTGCAGTGGACGGCTGAACCAGGAAGAGGAATAGACATTCAGGCCCCAAGACTTCCCTGCTTTGAAAAATTAAGATATCGCTCACAAAACTGGAAATTGCCAACAGGAAACAGATGAGAAATTCAGATTAACAGACCATGATTCAAATGAACTGCTGTATTTAGCCATCAAATTAAAGTCCTGCTATTGCTCATTATGCAAGGAATATAATTGTATAATTTATTAAATTAAAACCGAGAGGATTATTCCTCATAAAACCCTTAAATATTGAAGACAAATACAAGAAGGTTATTTTTCTAGAGAAATAAAAGGATAGTTATTCATAATAATTAAATTTAGGAACATTTCAATACATGTTCAATGCATCCAATTTAAATGTGTTTTAATTCCCATGTTGTAAATAGTATGTCTTTACTTCTTTCAAATACATACTGTACAGATGCTACTTCAAAAAGCAAATCAGAACATTTTAAATACAGATAATTTTACATTCAAATATATTTTACATACATAAATACATATGCTTATATCGTAAAACTCCACCTTCTGCCACCAACCAAAAAATATGTGGATACACTTCTGGGATCTATGATTTGCCCTAGATATGTATGCTTCATATGGATATAAATGCTGGTATATGAAGCATGATTTCAGAATATGTTAATATCTACTGTATGTCTTGAAATGCACATTTAACTGTCCATTACAATGCAGTGTTGTTAGAAACAGGTTTCTACAAAAGCAAAAGTGGCTTCTCTGACTTAGAGAAAGCAGATAATTTCCTAAGGAATATCAGTCTTGATCAAATCCCATTTCACTCTTCAATTAGCATTAAACACACTCCCTGGGGAGACACTGCAGAATAATTCAGAGAAATGAGTCACGGGTAAACCTGACTGGGAGAGTAATGTGTACTGGTTAAGCAAAGGTTTTATGCACAATTGTAGTCTCAATAAGGTGTGTGTGGCTCCAGAATATTGACTCCTTTATATATACAGGGAGAATCACTGTTTTATCATTTGATGTATTGTTACAGTGTATATACAGTTTATATCATACACTGTTTTATCACTTTATGAACTAATGTAATAATATAAATATGAATATGAGAACATACAGTGACACAAATGTAACATTAGGTAATAAAAATGACAGGTACTGTAAATCTATTGTTTAAGTGCAATCCGCTATAAGTCTTGTTATCAGAACATAACGATACTGTACAGTGTTTTAAACAGTTGTAGTCTGTAACTGCAAGTAACTGAAGACTTATATTCAGTCATTTTATTTGTATAACTAGTGTCTGCTAAATAATAATATTATTACTATTATTTTAATCATCGTACAAATATAATTAAAAAAATGTAAGCATAAACAAATGCCATACCAACCAGAAGCCATTTACAGTATAATTTACTATGTAGGCCAGGCTGAGAGTATTATACTCTTGTAGAAACCTCATACCTCTGCAGGGGATATAGCCTACATTCAACTGAAGCCACTTTTGGTTCCCTATCAATGTTGTCATGGAACATAACAGTGAACTAAGAGTTCTGTCTGCAGTTCAAGCAAAAAATCCCTGGATTAAACTTTGCTTTCCAACCCCACGGTAGGGACAGGGCTTGTGAGAGGAGCTCAAAATAGCTGCTCCTTCCAAATACCTTGAGAACCTATAGCTCACTAAGCAGCTTAAAATGATAGTCAAATAAGGCTGCGGTGTCTACAGGCAATGAAAGGGGCTTTTTTGTTTCCCCTTCTATATTTATTGTTAATTATTGCCACGTAACGTTAAATACAGAGTTACCCGTGTTAACTGCAAACTCAGCAAAGACTATGCTCTTCCCATTTGAAATAAGGCTAACGACTCTGCCCGATACAGACTGTAGTCTTTCCAGCAGTGTACTGTATGGCACTACAGATCTATTCAGCAGCAAACGAAGGATTATTTACTCAGTCACACTTCCTGTGAAATTAAACAGCAATGAACAGAATTAATAACATCTCTCTTTAACCGTATCCAGAAATATGCTTTTAGTTCAGATAAATCCATATCCATCCAGAGCATTAGAGAGAATTAAGATACCATTCCATCAAAATTCATATTACACCAAAGGCCAGACTGTCTGTTATTCAATTCATGCTGATTATCCTTCTGTTGCATAATTAAATGTAATAACCAGACTCCCAGCCTAAGGATCACTTTACAAGTAAATTACACGAAGACTCATAGCTTTGTTTCGGTCTGAAACATGAGAAATTCTATTTTTAAAGCTCATTACCTAATAGTTGATTGAAAGGGAACTGCTAACATTTTGTGACTAAAAGGTGACAAACCTTTTATATAGGCCTAAGCTTTTCAGTTTGAATGAATAATGCTATTTCAAGGTCAGCAGTAGTTAATTAATTAAAAACACTTGAATCCATTCAAAAGTGTAAAAATACATTAAATGATAAAATATAAAATGTTGGACATGTTTCTCACTGGCATTATTGAACCTATAGTGCTTAGTTATTCTCCACATTTTAACAATACTATTTAGTAACGTGTGAAAATGTAATTATACATATCCATATTGATAATAATACCCTTTGAAATAAAATGCATCTCTCTTTCAAGAGTAGAAACACAAATCACAGACGGATAATCTAAAATTGAGGGCAGACCTTGCTTTCCAATTTATCAATGAAACGAATACCAAAAAACTAATTCTAAATAAGTGGAAGTCTGAATGCCCCTGAATGTCTTTTGCTCCCCATTTCCTGATTTAGTAATTGTCTTAACCCATATTGTCTATAGGTACCATACACCCAGATTAGCACTAATCTAGGAATAAGTACTTTACCTAAGTAGACTTTACAAAATTCTAGGCCAGCACCAAAAAGGCTCCACCAAAACCAACGGCAAAGACTCCCATGTCTTGTCTCTGCATCCCAGAAGTAAGGGAGTGACCAAAAATACATGAAAGATGGTGTTGATCTCCAGGTTTTGGGTAGCATACGCTGCTTATTGCTGTCTCATGAAATGAATCTCAGAATCCTAGCGTAGAATGACACATTGGAGTTTTACACCACAATAACGCCTTGCCACAAGCAGAGAAAATGACGAGTCATTTTTTCCTTACACCTTTGTTAAAGAAACTATGCTTTCTGAACAAATCTCAATTATTTAGGAAGATGGATGCATTCAATCTAATCACATGACATGTTAAGAGTCTCAGCCAGATGGAGACGGCCGAAGCTTCTAAGCCAGTGCTCTTCAAATCCCGTCTTCAAGGGCCAAAGTATCTTCTTGTTTTCATTCCACCTGAGCTCCTAATGAGTTAACTGAACTAATTATTCACTTAACTGAACCAATTTAACCCCTTTCTTAGGTCTCATGCAAGTGGTGATTTAAAGAGACCAGTATAGCCTGCTGTATTGTGGATCTCAATGCATCCAAATGTTAATGCACAATTTGATTAAATAAGGCACAATTTACTAATGTTTCAGGCAAAAGCAAATAAATAACCAACTAGAGAAATGCGGCTTATGACTGAAGTGTAAAGCAGTTGGAAAGCTGGAATAGGAAATTCTTGCGATATCCACTTGCATTGTGGGTAATTTATCTGTCTATCACCTATCATAATGATATTTACAGTATACAATAACACCCTATACATACAATCTAAAATACAATCATGCTTAGCAAAAAAGTGTGAATGAGAATGACATGGTGCTACAAGAATTAGACCAACATAGGGAGAAAAATGAAATGTACTGCTTATAATCTCAATTTCACAAAGAGTAGGAAAAGGAAACATTTATGTTTATTTTTGTCACCTTCTGGATTTTATGCATCATGTGATGATTTATACAAGACAAATGCTTCAGGGCTGTTCCAACCACAATTACACATATTGAGAACATCCATCTTCTGCAGCACTTCATTGGATTTGGACACAATAGAAGAGCAAGTTTTTGTATGATTACAGAATGTGTCTATAAATTCTTAAATTGATCAAATAAGTTGATTTCAAAAGTTTGCCTAAAGCCTATCTGAAATTTTAGCTCAGTTTTGTTATATTAGACTGACATTTTTCATTTGACCTTGGTATAAACATAAGCATACAGCACTAATGTATTTTCTTGTCAGTTTGAAGGGCTTTGTACACTAACCATTCAAATATGTAAATTAAATGTCTTTGATTATTCCTTTTCCACCAAGATTGGCACTGCAATAATACTGATATATAAAAATGGCAGTTTCAGAAATGACATAAATCGAGATAAACTAAATACATAAGTAGTCCAAATGAACAATTCATTGCTTTGTTGATTGTAAATAATTAAAAACACAAAAACACAGAATAAACAAAGTAGCATTTTTCCATATAGTGTAAACATTCAGGAACTAGAAACACACACGTCTAAAAAAGAAATGCAGGTTAAATATTTTGGAGGGGAATGCAGTAAAAAATAAATAAATAAATAAATAAATAAATCAGTGTTCCTGTATGTAACTTACACTACCTTGTGGAATATTATAGAGCACACATGATCTCTATGCACCTACACAGACTTCCATTCATACATACACTTTCTCTATCACATGCACACAAACACACATACACATACAAAACAGAACCTCCGTCAATGGCTGATGCATAACTCATTTTGCTGTAGGTAATTGCCTCTGTTGAAAATGTGCCATGGTTGCTTGATTTCCCCCCCTAGTGTACTAGAATGCAACTAGCTCATATACACATATTTGGCCTCATGATATATGCCTTTACAAGCACCTGCACCCTCTTAAAATTCAGCATTGCTTCGGTAGCATCCGTCCCTACCCCCTCTATGACCTAATGTCACAATCACCTGCCAGTGCCAGCCCTTCGACAGGTCTCCCAAATCACACGTATCGAAGAACAACATTCTAGAACACCAGTCTAGAACACAGGGTTCCAAGCTGCTCCATCCACCTGGGCTGCGTTAGTTTCGCCTTCAAATACACTCTCCGCTGCCTGAGCACAGAGTAATGAAGGATTGTGTTGTACCTACATAGAGCTAGTATTTTTTCTTACCAGAGATGGATCTGCTGGTGCATGCCTTCAGCTGCAGGAAACTGGTTGTCTGGCGCTTCCACTGTAGTCTGAGGGCTCAGGTCTGGTGTTAAGAGCAGGGCGTCGATGTCAAACTGCTCTCTTTCGAAATCATTTTTGGTTTTGTCGCGGCGCCGGGGGTTGTTTTGCAGATGCCTAACGGTACAGCGATGAAAGTGCTGTGTTTGCCCGTTTCTGGGAGGCAGTTCGCCGGGTGCTCGACAGCGCTCCTCCCTGCAGTAGACAGGCCGGGCCTCTGCTAAGGACCGGAGTGGATCTCTGAGCTGGACTGCTGGGGGGGGGGGGGGTGTGATGGGTGGAAAATGAGGAACTGGATCATGTCATTTCAACTGAGAATATAAAATAGTAGGGTGTGATGGAGAGATTGTGATTATAATTTTAAGCATTTATGCATTCATATAGACTAAAGTCTAGTTATGTAGCATACATTGTGCATTACTATTATACACGGTATATGATGTAAATAATTGTATATTAAACCTGCAACCCCCCCCCTCCCCAACACACACACACACACACACACAAACATTATAGAAAGATAGCTAGCAAACTAATGCAGAACGGAGTAGAACATACAAAATGTACCACCCCTGATTATACAAACTTACAGCATCACTAGGCTCATAAGCCATAGCTAGAGGACAAAGCACTTTAAAAATCTAGCTTTACATAAAGGTCACAGTCTTGTCAAGGAAAGTGCAAATTGCAAAGTCAACTAAATAAGAGACCAATCAGAAAGAGGCAGTTAAGGGACCATGGGAAGGCCAGGGATAAGAAATGTGGTTAATATTTGACTTGAGAAAGGAGTGGGTTGAGAGTTCTCTAACAGTATTTGGCAAAGAGGGGGCAAGGTCACGAGGTAATAAACGTGAAGGGGCCTCCCTCAAGTGTACAGGAGAGAGCTGCCACAATCAAAGAATCTCCTTTAGTGTGTTTAGGACTTTGGTGTCACCAAATACAGTAGAGTAGTCAGCAGGAATTATTCACAATGGCGATAGAGAGAAGGTTGCACAATAAGCAAGATGTGCAAAGGTAGGCCTGCTGACCACGTCACTGCAGGAACCAACTTAAATAAATCATAATTTGGAGAAATAACAATATTTATGTAACAGGGATTTAGATTTTTCTTGTTATTACCTTCTCATAATATACACTCACCTAAAGGATTATTAGGAACACCTGTTCAATTTCTCATTAATGCAATTATCTAACCAACCAATCACATGGCAGTTGCTTCAATGCATTTAGGGGTGTGGTCCTGGTCAAGACAATCTCCTGAACTCCAAACTGAATGTCTGAATGGGAAAGAAAGGTGATTTAAGCAATTTTGAGCGTGGCATGGTTGTTGGTGCCAGACGGGCCGGTCTGAGTATTTCACAATCTGCTCAGTTACTGGGATTTTCACGCACAACCATTTCTAGGGTTTACAAAGAATGGTGTGAAAAGGGAAAAACATCCAGTATGCGGCAGTCCTGTGGGCGAAAATGCCTTGTTGATGCTAGAGGTCAGAGGAGAATGGGCCGACTGATTCAAGCTGATAGAAGAGCAACTTTGACTGAAATAACCACTCGTTACAACCGAGGTATGCAGCCAAGCATTTGTGAAGCCACAACACGTACAACCTTGAGGCGGATGGGCTACAACAGCAGAAGACCCCACCGGGTACCACTCATCTCCACTACAAATAGGAAAAAGAGGCTACAATTTGCACAAGCTCACCAAAATTGGACAGTTGAAGACTGGAAAAATGTTGCCTGGTCTGATGTGTCTCGATTTCTGTTGAGACATTCAGATGGTAGAGTCCGAATTTGGCGTAAACAGAATGAGAACATGGATCCATCATGCCTTGTTACCACTGTGCAGGCTGGTGGTGGTGGTGTAATGGTGTGGGGGATGTTTTCTTGGCACACTTTAGGCCCCTTAGTGCCAATTGGGCATCGTTTAAATGCCACGGCCTACCTGAGCATTGTTTCTGACCATGTCCATCCCTTTATGACCACCATGTACCCATCCTCTGATGGCTACTTCCAGCAGGATAATGCACCATGTCACAAAGGTCGAATCATTTCAAATTGGTTTCTTGAACATGACAATGAGTTCACTGTACTAAACTGGCCCCCACAGTCACCAGATCTCAACCCAATAGAGCATCTTTGGGATGTGGTGGAACGGGAGCTTCGTGCCCTGGATGTGCATCCCACAAATCTCCATCAACTGCAAGATGCTATCCTATCAATATGGGCCAACATTTCTAAAGAATGCTTTCAGCACCTTGTTGAATCAATGCCACGTAGAATTAAGGCAGTTCTGAAGGCGAAAGGGGGTCAAACACAGTATTAGTATGGTGTTCCTAATAATCCTTTAGGTGAGTGTATATGATCCCATGTGGATGTTTGAAATGAGAAATTAACATTTATAAACTTGTCCTTATCCTGTCTAATAATCTTATTCAGGATTGGTTCAGGACTTAACTCTGGCCAGGTTCAGAAACTCAGACTCCCATGAATATTAGAGTAGCATTTCTGCTTGGTTAGCATTGCCAGATTGATTGATCAGAGAATCAGATTTTCATGTTTGCTAAGGTTGTGGTTCCAGCTATTGTAAGGGCTGAAAATGGGGCACCTATCTTATGTATGTAATGCAAAAGTTCTGCACCTGAATGTAAGGGACTACTGTATAGTAAGTACGGTTTTCCTTTCCAATAAAAAAATAAACCTTCCAAAGACATGCTGCCAGAGACTTGGGTAGGAGTTCAGTCACGATTCAGAGTAAAAGTATATAGTACTTAAGAATCACAGACCCCAGAAGGGAACCTTGGGGAACTCCACAGGAGCCTCCTTCTGGGTATACAGCTAGTCTCTCCCAGGTACACGCAGTGCCAGATAAAACATCCAGGTGATGGGGTAGGACTGCATGATCAGTTATGTCCAAAGTAGGGTTGGCCGTGCACCGGCTCCAGAGCCCAGAGCCGGAGTGGAGTTAGACAGTTTGTGTTAGTTGTGCTCCGGAGCCAGAGAGGAGCTGGAGCTGGATCTGGGAGTGCTGGAGCCGGAGCTGAGGTCATGGAGCTGCTCCACTCATTCGCCACCTCCATTAAACTCAACCAGATATTAAGTCCAGTTTTCTTAAATTAACAAAATGTATAACTTCATAGGTATTGTTGTGTGTTGGGGGTTATAAAACACATTCAATCAGGTCTCACTCCAGCTATTAGTACAGAATACATCATTTTTTATTAATTGTAATTACATGACACCTTCATTTTCCCTTGCAGTTTTTCTCTGTACTTTGCTGCATCCATTTTGTGTAATGCTGCCACCACCATGCCTCACGGTAGGGATGGTGTTCTCAGGATGATGTGCGGTGTTAGGCTTGCACCAAATGTAGCGCTTAGCGTTGAGGCCAGGAAGCTCTATTTTGGTCTCATCAGACCAGAGAATCTTCCTCTACTTGGTCTCAGTCTCCCACGTGCCAAATACACATATTAGAAGGGGTGTCCACATACTGTTGGCCATGTAGTGTACAAATACAGGACAGTCTGCTAAAATACTGGCCGACTGGCAACCCTAATTACCACAGACATCCTTACAATTTTCTACTTTTTCATGTTTGAATGGTTAAACAAGCTTGTTATTCATATTTTGGTTTTGTTAGTTATTTACATAAAAGTAAAAATGGAAACGATATAAATAATGATCGCATCATAGTTTGCACTGTTTTTGTGGCTCCGGAGCTGGAGCTGGTTAAAAGCAGCCAGAGCTGGAGCCGCAGTGTGGAGCTGCACCTGAGCCACTCCAGAGCTGGAGCTGGTTCAGTTTGTTCCAGTACAATAGGTAATGAAAAGTAACGGGCCCTAGACAAATCAAAAGATTGCATTGTCCATGTTTAGTAAATGATTCTGTTCAGAGAAAAAACTGACACTGTGTGAATGCCAGCTGGACCACCCTTCAAAGGCTCTGAACTACCTTTGAATTCTTGGCTAGCGAACATATCTTCAATCCTCTGCAACTTCAGACACAACCTACACATTACTGACTGTCCTCACTGGGGTATTGTCACTACTGTGGTGAAGGCAAACACAGAGGCACAGAGGGATTGAAGGAGGAGGGATTGTTAGCGTGGGAGGGGTAGAAGGCTTTGTTACACATACTCGCATTAAAAACGGAAAAGCTGATTAGGATTTTGAACAGGTTTTATGTAATGCCAAAGAAAATAAATGCACATTAGTCAAATATTGAAACAAGACATTTTCAGTTGGTTAAAAACATATATATATATATATATATATATATACACACTCACCTAAAGGATTATTAGGAACACCTGTTCAATTTCTCATTAATGCAATTATCTAACCAACCAATCACATGGCAGTTGCTTCAATGCATTTAGGGGTGTGGTCCTGGTCAAGACAATCTCCTGAACTCCAAACTGAATGTCTGAATGGGAAAGAAAGGTGATTTAAGCAATTTTGAGCGTGGCATGGTTGTTGGTGCCAGACGGGCCGGTCTGAGTATTTCACAATCTGCCCAGTTACTGGGATTTTCACGCACAACCATTTCTAGGGTTTACAAAGAATGGTGTGAAAAGGGAAAAACATCCAGTATGCGGCAGTCCTGTGGGCGAAAATGCCTTGTTGATGCTAGAGGTCAGAGGAGAATGGGCCGACTGATTCAAGCTGATAGAAGAGCAACTTTGACTGAAATAATCACTCGTTACAACCGAGGTATGCAGCAAAGCATTTGTGAAGCCGCAACACGTACAACCTTGAGGCGGATGGGCTACAACAGCAGAAGACCCCACCGGGTACCACTCATCTCCACTACAAATAGGAAAAAGAGGCTACAATTTGCACAAGCTCACCAAAATTGGACAGTTGAAGACTGGAAAAATGTTGCCTGGTCTGATGAGTCTCGATTTCTGTTGAGACATTCAGATGGTAGAGTCAGAATTTGGCGTAAACAGAATGAGAACATGGATCCATCATGCCTTGTTACCACTGTGCAGGCTGGTGGTGGTGGTGTAATGGTGTGGGGGATGTTTTCTTGGCACACTTTAGGCCCCTTAGTGCCAATTGGGCATCGTTTAAATGCCACGGCCTACCTGAGCATTGTTTCTGACCATGTCCATCCCTTTATGACCACCATGTACCCATCCTCTGATGGCTACTTCCAGCAGGATAATGCACCATGTCACGAAGGTCGAATCATTTCAAATTGGTTTCTTGAACATGACAATGAGTTCACTGTACTAAACTGGCCCCCACAGTCACCAGATCTCAGCCCAATAGAGCATCTTTGGGATGTGGTGGAACGGGAGCTTCGTGCCCTGGATGTGCATCCCACAAATCTCCATCAACTGCAAGATGCTATCCTATCAATATGGGCCAACATTTCTAAAGAATGCTTTCAGCACCTTGTTGAATCAATGCCACGTAGAATTAAGGCAGTTCTGAAGGCGAAAGGGGGTCAAACACAGTATTAGTATGGTGTTCCTAATAATCCTTTAGGTGAGTGTATATAGGGAAAAAGTATTTGATCCCCTGCTGATTTTGTACGTTTGCCCACAGACAAAGAAATTTTATAATTTTAATGGTAGGTGTATTTTAACAGTGAGAGACAGAATAACAACAACAAGATCCAGAAAAACGCATTTCAAAAAAGTTATAAATTGATTTGCATGTTAATGAGGGAAATAAGTATTTGATCCCCTATCAATCAGCAAGATTTCTGGCTCTCATGTGTCTTTTATACAGGTAACGAGCTGAGATTAGACTCTCTTAAAGGGAGTGCTCCTAATCTCAGCTCGTTACCTGTATAAAAGACACCTGTCCACAGAAGCAATCAATCAATTAGATTCCAAACTCTCCACCATGGCCAAGACCAAAGAGCTGTCCAAGGATGTCAGGGACAAGATTGTAGACCTACACAAGGCTGGAATGGGCTACAAGACCATCGCCAAGCAGCTTGGTGAGAACAGTTGGTGCGATTATTTGCAAATGGAAGAAACACAAAATAACTGTCAGTCTCCCTCGGTCTGGGGCTCCATGCAAGATCTCACCTCGTGGAGTTTCAATGATCATGAGAACGGTGAGGAATCAGCCCAGAACTACACAGGAGGATCTTGTTAATTATCTCAAGGCAGCTGGAACCATAGTCACCAAGAAAACAATTGGTAACACACGTGAAGGACTGAAATCCTGCAGCGCCCGCAATGTCCCCCTGCTCAAGAAAGCACATGTACAGGCCCGTCTGAAGTTTGCCAACATCTGAATGATTCAGAGGAGAACTGGGTGAAAGTGTTGTGGTCAGATGAGACCAAAATCGAGCTCTTTGGCATCAACTCAACTTGCCGTGTTTGGAGGAGGAGGAATGACCCCAAGAACACCATCCCCACCGTCAAACATGGAGGTGGAAACATTATGCTTTGGGGCTGTTTTTCTGCTAAGGGGACAGGACAACTGCACCGCATCAAAGGGACGATGGACGGGGCCATGTACAGTCAAATCTTGGGTGAGAACCTCCTTCCTTCAGCCAGGGCATTGAAAATGGGTCGTGGATGGGTATTCCAGCATGACAATGATCCAAAACACACAGCCAAGGCAACAAAGGAGTGGCTCAAGAAGAAGCACATTAAGGTCCTGGAGTGGCCTAGCCAGTCTCCAGACCTTAATCCCATAGAAAATCTGTGGAGGGAGCTGAAGGTTCGAGTTGCCAAACGTCAGCCTCGAAACCTTAATGACTTGGAGAGGATCTGCAAAGAGGAGTGGGACAAAATCCCTCCTGAGATGTGTGCAAACCTGGTGGCCAACTACAAGAAACGTCTGACCTCTGTGATTGCCAACAAGGGTTTTGCCACCAAGTACTAAGTCGAAGGGGTCAAATACTTATTTCCCTCATTAACAGGCAAATCAATGTATAACTTTTTTTTAATGCGTTTTTCTGGATTTTGTTGTTGTTATTCTGTCTCTCACTGTTAAAATACACCTACCATTAAAATTATAGACTGATCATTTCTTTGTCAGTGGGCAAACGTTCAAAATCAGCAGGGGATCAAATACTTTTTTCCCTCACTGTATATATATATATATATATATAGATCATCTATACATGCTAAAAAAAATTATGAATAGTAGACACCCATTACAGATTAATTAAATCAGATACAAAATTGAGAAAACTCATCTTATTCACCCCTCTTTTAATTATTGTTGGAAAAGGGGCACAATGTCAGATTTTATTATCTTTACAATATTCTCAGCTCTTAGCCTTAACTAATTAACTTTCTTCCCCTACCAGTAGCAGCTGTGGGTTCATGTCTGTTCTCAAGACTGCCTTGGGAACTTTTAATGAATTGCACACTCTCAGGGACAAAGTGATAGTCATTTCAAAAGGAGCATTTTCATAATATAGTTACAAAGTCTTGGTGCTTTATTGTGTGAAATTTATCAAACACTTTTTAAATAGTTATGATTCTCTCTTTTCCACAAAAGGAAATATTCTTAATTCTGCCAAGTGAATATCCAGGTCAAATAAATGGGCTTTAAAAGTAAAGTACATGGGCATTGATTCCTACAGAAATGCACTGTTATTTTTAACTGCATTATATTTATAGCAAGAAGATAAATTATGATCACAATTGGTATGTATGTATGAATGTATATACTTCGACCAATAGCTTCTCTTTTCCATGTCACATGAGCAAAGTTTATTATTTAATCTTCACAACTTTTTTCATCTCTTGGGATTCATTTGATAGCTTTCTTTATCCATCTTTGACCTGTTCTTCTAGCAAGTGACCACTTTAACATATTCACTACATCACATATTTTTGTTTTGTTCTCGGATCTAGTCCTTTTCTTGTTATTCCAAGCGTACATCTTTCTATGCAAATGGGTAGATTTTTTGTCCAAGGTGGACATGACTTCTTCAAGTATCCCTTGATCTACTTACATTTTCTCAGATTTGACAAGGGTGTTAACATTGATTTTGGTTTTACTCAAGTTCATTTTAAGTCCACTTTTCTCGCTTCCATTTAAGAGGTCTTGAAATTGAAGATGCAGGGCTTCAGGTGTTTTTTGCAAATATGATGATGTCATGGGCAAATTGTAAGGTGTTCAGATAAGCTCTGTTTAAGCTCTGTCCTGTCACATTTTCAAATTATTTAAATGAGCTACAATTGCCTAATTAATAATAAAAAGTAAATAATTACTATTACTAAAATAATTTTAATACAGTGATCTGGTTTTCTAGCAAGTCAGTTTTCACATCCTGTATGGGAGATGCAAGTTTGAGAATATACAAGACCCACATAAGTGTTAAAACTGCACATTAAGACACAACAGGCAGGTTAAACCTGTTTCTACATCATCAGGGTTTCATTTAAGAAAGACTGTGTGCATAATTAAATACCTCACTAATGGCAATGCTAAAATAAATGGTCTCTATATATTGCTATTGGTGTACTAACAGAATCGCAAATATTACCTTCTCAGTTTTACAACTTGGCGAAGATAGAAAAATGTATTTAAAAAATATATAATTTCAAATTTTAAATAATCTGTTAACTTTTAAATAATGCATTTATTGGTGTTGAAATTTGAATCCACAAGGTTGGGTAAAAATTGCATAGTGTAATATCAATCTACATGTTTTTGTACTTATTACATTCTCCTGGCATATCTGGGTAAGACACAATTTACACTTGGTTCATTGTGGAATCCACCCGTGCAATTTTACCAATTACATTCTGCCACCTAGTGGCTATCAGGAACACAGACAACTAGAATAAGAAGGTAAGCCTAAAATACAGCCAGTAATGACTACATAAAGAGAACAAAATATAAAATATATTAAAAGAAACGTTTAATTCCATTGTTGTATAGGCTTATATAGATTTAGTATGCTTAAATAGTCTGAAACCCAGTTTTCAAATACTTAACTGTACTAATACATTTTTTATAAATTTTCACCCGTTTTGCTTGTGAGAAACTGAGGGGGGTTAAATGATTTTTGACAAAGGTAATATAATAATATTAATAGTATTTTTCATGTTGTTGTTTTACAATGCTGTTTTTATTAATTTCTGGAAACATTATCAATGGGTACAGAATAAAAAGTACACATATGTAATCATATAATTAATCCTTTAATTGCAAACATATGTGGGGTTACTGCAGTGTGGGTAATTAATAGCATTTGTAACAGTATCTATGTGAAATACACTTGCTGTACAGTATATATAATGAAATTAGTTTGTGAGATTTATTCCCATTTCAAAAACTACTGCATCAGACCATCGGTCAAATTCAAGCAGTTATTTCTCAGCTTGATTATCCAGTCACTTTATTCAGTCTTTGCCAGGAAGCTCCGTCTCTTTAATGCAGTACTGCGCTCATGAATCGGCATCCAGCAGTAAGCCACAGTAAAACCGTGTCTGACAAACAGGACTTTATACTTGTACAGATGATAATTACCTCCATAAACTGTAAATAAACACCTTGCGAGTATTATGAGCCTACATTCTCGTTTGAGATATGTTCAGCCTCCTGGAGAAAACTACAGCTTCATTATTGTAGATAACTCTATGGTATACTATATTTTTCTCACTTGTCATAATTGATCAATACTGAGGCCATTTTCATTCAAAATTCACTAAATGAACAAACTAACTAAATAGGGGAGTCAATGGGTTGTACAATACTATGAAAATGAAAATTTCTATGAATGTTTCCCAGATACTATTCCCTAAAATGCTTTCAAAAGCAGGTTGCTAAATGCTTATTTATTTATTTATTTATTTATTTATTAGGATTAATTTACTATTATCTATCTTTAACATAATATAAAATGTAATGGTATACAACATTTCGTTTATGAAAAATATATTTTCACAAGGCCTCATCCTTCCACCAGGGGGCTACTCTGGTCTCTGTACCCAACTTTATCACAACATGTAAATAATCCAGGCTAGGTTAAATATTTGGGAATTTCTCTATAAAATATGCAAATATTTCCTAAAATGTGATTGCTGTGAGAGTTTTATCAAATAGTCTAAGAGTCTTGTTTACTCACAACATATTACCATTTAAGCCTCCATTGGGTATTTTCACAGTAGACACCAATGCCACACCTATTATAAATAATAATCCAAAAAATAGGTCCTGAAATATATTTAACACTTCCATTACAGGTTCTGCACTGAGGACTTGTTGAATATCCTTCCTTTAAGAACCTATTGTAAGGTTACAAGAAACTCCTTAATGTTATCAAATCCCAAATTGTGATTGTCAGGGTATGAATAGCCAATAATAATAATTAGTATTTAGAAATATATGTACAGTGAGGGAAAAAAGTATTTGATCCCCTCCTGATTTTTTACGTTTGCCCACTGACAAAGAAATGATCAGTCTATAATTTTAATGGTAGGTGTATTTTAACGGTGAGAGACAGAATAACAACACAAAATTCCAGAAAAACGCATTTCAAAAAAAGTTATACATTGATTTGCATGTTAATGAGGGAAATAAGTATTTGATCCCCTATCAATCAGCAAGATTTCTGGCTCTCAGGTGTCTTTTATACAGGTAACGAGCTGAGATTAGGAGCTCTCTCTTAAAGGGACTGCTCCTAATCTCAGCTCATTACCTGTATAAAAGACACCTGTCCACAGAAGCAATCAATCAATCAGATTCCAAACTCTCCACCATGGCCAAGACCAAAGAGCTGTCCAAGGATGTCAGGGACAAGATTGTAGACCTACACAAGGCTGGAATGGGCTACAAGACCATCGCCAAGCAGCTTGCTGAGAAGGTGACAACAGTTGGTGCGATTATTCGCAAATGGAAGAAACACAAGTCTCCCTCGGTCTGGGGCTCCATGCAAGATCTCACCTCGTGGAGTTTCAATGATCATGAGAACGGTGAGGAATCAGCCCAGAACTACACGGGAGGATCTTGTTAATGATCTCAAGGCAGCTGGAACCATAGTCACCAAGAAAACAATTGGTAACACACGTGAAGGACTGAAATCCTGCAGCGCCCGCAATGTCCCCCTGCTCAAGAAAGCACATGTACAGGCCCGTCTGAAGTTTGCCAACATCTGAATGATTCAGAGGAGAACTGGGTGAAAGTGTTGTGGTCAGATGAGACCAAAATCGAGCTCTTTGGCATCAACTCAACTTGCCGTGTTTGGAGGAGGAGGAATGACCCCAAGAACACCATCCCCACCGTCAAACATGGAGGTGGAAACATTATGCTTTGGGGCTGTTTTTCTGCTAAGGGGACAGGACAACTGCACCGCATCAAAGGGACGATGGACGGGGCCATGTACAGTCAAATCTTGGGTGAGAACCTCCTTCCTTCAGCCAGGGCATTGAAAATGGGTCGTGGATGGGTATTCCAGCATGACAATGATCCAAAACACACAGCCAAGGCAACAAAGGAGTGGCTCAAGAAGAAGCACATTAAGGTCCTGGAGTGGCCTAGCCAGTCTCCAGACCTTAATCCCATAGAAAATCTGTGGAGGGAGCTGAAGGTTCGAGTTGCCAAACGTCAGCCTCGAAACCTTAATGACTTGGAGAGGATCTGCAAAGAGGAGTGGGACAAAATCCCTCCTGAGATGTGTGCAAACCTGGTGGCCAACTACAAGAAACGTCTGACCTCTGTGATTGCCAACAAGGGTTTTGCCACCAAGTACTAAGTCGAAGGGGTCAAATACTTATTTCCCTCATTAACAGGCAAATCAATGTATAACTTTTTTTTAATGCGTTTTTCTGGATTTTGTTGTTGTTATTCTGTCTCTCACTGTTAAAATACACCTACCATTAAAATTATAGACTGATCATTTCTTTGTCAGTGGGCAAACGTTCAAAATCAGCAGGGGATCAAATACTTTTTTCCCTCACTGTATATATATATATATATATATAGATCATCTATACATGCTAAAAAAAATTATGAATAGTAGACACCCATTACAGATTAATTAAATCAGATACAAAATTGAGAAAACTCATCTTATTCACCCCTCTTTTAATTATTGTTGGAAAAGGGGCACAATGTCAGATTTTATTATCTTTACAATATTCTCAGCTCTTAGCCTTAACTAATTAACTTTCTTCCCCTACCAGTAGCAGCTGTGGGTTCATGTCTGTTCTCAAGACTGCCTTGGGAACTTTTAATGAATTGCACACTCTCAGGGACAAAGTGATAGTCATTTCAAAAGGAGCATTTTCATAATATAGTTACAAAGTCTTGGTGCTTTATTGTGTGAAATTTATCAAACACTTTTTAAATAGTTATGATTCTCTCTTTTCCACAAAAGGAAATATTCTTAATTCTGCCAAGTGAATATCCAGGTCAAATAAATGGGCTTTAAAAGTAAAGTACATGGGCATTGATTCCTACAGAAATGCACTGTTATTTTTAACTGCATTATATTTATAGCAAGAAGATAAATTATGATCACAATTGGTATGTATGTATGAATGTATATACTTCGACCAATAGCTTCTCTTTTCCATGTCACATGAGCAAAGTTTATTATTTAATCTTCACAACTTTTTTCATCTCTTGGGATTCATTTGATAGCTTTCTTTATCCATCTTTGACCTGTTCTTCTAGCAAGTGACCACTTTAACATATTCACTACATCACATATTTTTGTTTTGTTCTCGGATCTAGTCCTTTTCTTGTTATTCCAAGCGTACATCTTTCTATGCAAATGGGTAGATTTTTTGTCCAAGGTGGACATGACTTCTTCAAGTATCCCTTGATCTACTTACATTTTCTCAGATTTGACAAGGGTGTTAACATTGATTTTGGTTTTACTCAAGTTCATTTTAAGTCCACTTTTCTCGCTTCCATTTAAGAGGTCTTGAAATTGAAGATGCAGGGCTTCAGGTGTTTTTTGCAAATATGATGATGTCATGGGCAAATTGTAAGGTGTTCAGATAAGCTCTGTTTAAGCTCTGTCCTGTCACATTTTCAAATTATTTAAATGAGCTACAATTGCCTAATTAATAATAAAAAGTAAATAATTACTATTACTAAAATAATTTTAATACAGTGATCTGGTTTTCTAGCAAGTCAGTTTTCACATCCTGTATGGGAGATGCAAGTTTGAGAATATACAAGACCCACATAAGTGTTAAAACTGCACATTAAGACACAACAGGCAGGTTAAACCTGTTTCTACATCATCAGGGTTTCATTTAAGAAAGACTGTGTGCATAATTAAATACCTCACTAATGGCAATGCTAAAATAAATGGTCTCTATATATTGCTATTGGTGTACTAACAGAATCGCAAATATTACCTTCTCAGTTTTACAACTTGGCGAAGATAGAAAAATGTATTTAAAAAATATATAATTTCAAATTTTAAATAATCTGTTAACTTTTAAATAATGCATTTATTGGTGTTGAAATTTGAATCCACAAGGTTGGGTAAAAATTGCATAGTGTAATATCAATCTACATGTTTTTGTACTTATTACATTCTCCTGGCATATCTGGGTAAGACACAATTTACACTTGGTTCATTGTGGAATCCACCCGTGCAATTTTACCAATTACATTCTGCCACCTAGTGGCTATCAGGAACACAGACAACTAGAATAAGAAGGTAAGCCTAAAATACAGCCAGTAATGACTACATAAAGAGAACAAAATATAAAATATATTAAAAGAAACGTTTAATTCCATTGTTGTATAGGCTTATATAGATTTAGTATGCTTAAATAGTCTGAAACCCAGTTTTCAAATACTTAACTGTACTAATACATTTTTTATAAATTTTCACCCGTTTTGCTTGTGAGAAACTGAGGGGGGTTAAATGATTTTTGACAAAGGTAATATAATAATATTAATAGTATTTTTCATGTTGTTGTTTTACAATGCTGTTTTTATTAATTTCTGGAAACATTATCAATGGGTACAGAATAAAAAGTACACATATGTAATCATATAATTAATCCTTTAATTGCAAACATATGTGGGGTTACTGCAGTGTGGGTAATTAATAGCATTTGTAACAGTATCTATGTGAAATACACTTGCTGTACAGTATATATAATGAAATTAGTTTGTGAGATTTATTCCCATTTCAAAAACTACTGCATCAGACCATCGGTCAAATTCAAGCAGTTATTTCTCAGCTTGATTATCCAGTCACTTTATTCAGTCTTTGCCAGGAAGCTCCGTCTCTTTAATGCAGTACTGCGCTCATGAATCGGCATCCAGCAGTAAGCCACAGTAAAACCGTGTCTGACAAACAGGACTTTATACTTGTACAGATGATAATTACCTCCATAAACTGTAAATAAACACCTTGCGAGTATTATGAGCCTACATTCTCGTTTGAGATATGTTCAGCCTCCTGGAGAAAACTACAGCTTCATTATTGTAGATAACTCTATGGTATACTATATTTTTCTCACTTGTCATAATTGATCAATACTGAGGCCATTTTCATTCAAAATTCACTAAATGAACAAACTAACTAAATAGGGGAGTCAATGGGTTGTACAATACTATGAAAATGAAAATTTCTATGAATGTTTCCCAGATACTATTCCCTAAAATGCTTTCAAAAGCAGGTTGCTAAATGCTTATTTATTTATTTATTTATTTATTTATTAGGATTAATTTACTATTATCTATCTTTAACATAATATAAAATGTAATGGTATACAACATTTCGTTTATGAAAAATATATTTTCACAAGGTCTCATCCTTCCACCAGGGGGCTACTCTGGTCTCTGTACCCAACTTTATCACAACATGTAAATAATCCAGGCTAGGTTAAATATTTGGGAATTTCTCTATAAAATATGCAAATATTTCCTAAAATGTGATTGCTGTGAGAGTTTTATCAAATAGTCTAAGAGTCTTGTTTACTCACAACATATTACCATTTAAGCCTCCATTGGGTATTTTCACAGTAGACACCAATGCCACACCTATTATAAATAATAATCCAAAAAATAGGTCCTGAAATATATTTAACACTTCCATTACAGGTTCTGCACTGAGGACTTGTTGAATATCCTTCCTTTAAGAACCTATTGTAAGGTTACAAGAAACTCCTTAATGTTATCAAATCCCAAATTGTGATTGTCAGGGTATGAATAGCCAATAATAATAATTAGTATTTAGAAATATATGTACAGTGAGGGAAAAAAGTATTTGATCCCCTCCTGATTTTTTACGTTTGCCCACTGACAAAGAAATGATCAGTCTATAATTTTAATGGTAGGTGTATTTTAACGGTGAGAGACAGAATAACAACACAAAATTCCAGAAAAACGCATTTCAAAAAAAGTTATACATTGATTTGCATGTTAATGAGGGAAATAAGTATTTGATCCCCTATCAATCAGCAAGATTTCTGGCTCTCAGGTGTCTTTTATACAGGTAACGAGCTGAGATTAGGAGCTCTCTCTTAAAGGGACTGCTCCTAATCTCAGCTCGTTACCTGTATAAAAGACACCTGTCCACAGAAGCAATCAATCAGATTCCAAACTCTCCACCATGGCCAAGACCAAAGAGCTGTCCAAGGATGTCAGGGACAAGATTGTAGACCTACACAAGGCTGGAATGGGCTACAAGACCATCGCCAAGCAGCTTGCTGAGAAGGTGACAACAGTTGGTGCGATTATTCGCAAATGGAAGAAACACAAGTCTCCCTCGGTCTGGGGCTCCATGCAAGATCTCACCTCGTGGAGTTTCAATGATCATGAGAACGGTGAGGAATCAGCCCAGAACTACACGGGAGGATCTTGTTAATGATCTCAAGGCAGCTGGGACCATAGTCACCAAGAAAACAATTGGTAACACACTATGCCGTGAAGGACTGAAATCCTGCAGCGACCGCAAGGTCCCCCTGCTCAAGAAAGCACATGTACAGGCCCGTCTGAAGTTTGCCAACATCTGAATGATTCAGAGGAGAACTGGGTGAAAGGGTTGTGGTCAGATAAGACCAAAATCGAGCTCTTTGGCATCAACTCAACTCGCCGTGTTTGGAGGAGGAGGAATGACCCCAAGAACACCATCCCCACCGTCAAACATGGAGGTGGAAACATTATGCTTTGGGGGTGTTTTTCTGCTAAGGGGACAGGACAACTGCACCGCATCAAAGGGACGATGGATGGGGCCATGTACCATCAAATCTTGGGTGAGAACCTCCTTCCCTCAGCCAGGGCATTGAAAATGGGTCGTGGATGGGTATTCCAACATGACAATGACCCAAAACACACAGCCAAGGCAACAAAGGAGTGGCTCAAGAAGAAGCACATTAAGGTCCTGGAGTGGCCTAGCCAGTCTCCAGACCTTAATCCCATAGAAAATCTGTGGAGGGAGCTGAAGGTTCGAGTTGCCAAACGTCAGCCTCGAAACCTTAATGACTTGGAGAGGATCTGCAAAGAGGAGTGGGACAAAATCCCTCCTGAGATGTGTGCAAACCTGGTGGCCAACTACAAGAAACGTCTGACCTCTGTGATTGCCAACAAGGGTTTTGCCACCAAGTACTAAGTCGAAGGGGTCAAATACTTATTTCCCTCATTAACAGGCAAATCAATGTATAACTTTTTTTTAATGCCTTTTTCTGGATTTTTTTGTTGTTGTTCTGTGTCTCACTGTTAAAATACACCTACCATTAAAATTATAGACTGATCATTTCTTTGTCAGTGGGCAAACGTACAAAATCAGCAGGGGATCAAATACTTTTTTCCCTCACTGTATATATGTATATATGTGTGTGTGTGTGTCCTGTTGCTTAATACCATTACATTTTCCATTTCACTCCAATTAGGACATCAAATTATATATTGTATCGTCTTGCGTAATGTTTCTTGAAATGTGTATATTCTTTGACAACTGATGGTCACCCTGCGTAAGAGCATCTACTATGAAATAAATGTTAAAAAGTAATTTAGTTACCCTCTCACTTGGTTTAAGATACTGTTCTAAAACTCAAAATAGCTTATTATCATCACATTTTAATAGTGGTAGTTCATCTGTGACTTGTGGTTTTAACCCAGGAAACACTGAAACTGAGCACCATATGCACCACTGTAGCTTCTGCTGTATTTAACTTTATCTGATTATTATAAATTAAATGTTAAATAAACTGATTCTGCTGAGTAACTCCTAACTGCAGAGAAGCCAGCGCTGTCCTGTCTAATCTTTTTTCCTGTGTCACAGGTTTATTATCTGTTTACATGTTCCTATGCCTGGGACCTGTAACATATGCATTGTATTTTTCATTATTTCTGAACTGTCCCTTTCACCAAAAGTAAACTTATTTTACCTTGCCCTTTGTTTTTAATAAGGAAAAACAAACTATTAATACAATTGTGTTAAAATGGCACAATATATAACATCTCAGTCAGTCATCTACAGCATTAAGGAACATACAGTTCTATTTCATGAATGTTCTGTATGAAGCATTCTGCTGGTTGCACATACATTGATTAGCACTAGTCTTGGACTACTCTACCTATTGTCTGAGTGAACGTGTTTGTGAGTGAGTCTTTCTGAATAGGCAATATCAGACCTCCCCGTCACCAGACTATAGTAACAATATATTATTTTTACTCTAGGTGGCATTAACATTAATAAATAGCTTAACCCTGCTGTGGTACCATGAAAAAAGTTACATCAACAGTACCATTGGGGTGGGGTCACAGAGACCCCATGGTACCACAGCAGGGTTAAAGTATAAAATATCTGCATACTTCTGTTATACATTTTGCTTCTCTTTAGTGATTGGTGTATTAGTGATTGGGATTCACTGTATTGTATACAAAGTATTAGATCTCCTTTCCTTAACCTTAACCATAACCATAACTATTGTCTCATACTGTGTTTAATGACTAGTACAATTACATCTTTCATTCTGATCTGTGCATTCTAATTACAAAAATCTCCTCAATCACTGTAAAATTATTACTCCTGTTATTATTGTTGACATTGTTTATTACCCACTTTCACCCACATTAAATATTTATAAAAACACAAATGCAATTTAAATTATATAAAATTATGTAAATTCCTCATGTTCACTTTAATTGAAAAAACACTAAAAATGTATCATTATATTCCTACTGTTACAGGTATTCTACTCTTCTACTCTAATTCCACTCTATCTTCAACACAATTACAATAATTATATGTTTAAAAACATATTCTGCTTGACTTATTAGACTAAACAAACATTTTCTTAAAAGCTCCGAGGGCTGATTTGTCTCCGCACTTCACTCTTTTCTCCCAAAAAGCCTCTCTGTTAAGAACACTGTTCCCGCTCTCTACTGAGGTATTTTCGTGTTACTGGAGCTGTTGGTTTCTCCAGATACAGCACAACAGGACTGACAGGATTCACAGGTCCTCACTATCTAAACTGCAGTAAAAATCACCTCAGAGCTTTGGAGGTTCTTTCCATTGCCAGGAGGGGGTGCATTTGAAAAAAATATAGTTTACTATATTTATACTATAATTCTTACAATATATATTCATAAACCAGGCCTAATGGGATATTATTTATAAAAGGAGTCATTTGCTTCAAACATAAATACAAACTTATGGAGGTTACATTTTTTGACAATAATGAAAACAAAACGATCCAATAGATCATTAATGTTTCTGTTCCGAAAAAAGTATATCTTCACTGTGCCATTAGTTGCACAATCTTTATAGTTTTTTTTTCAGAAAGCCAACAGATTCTATTAATCAAAGAGATGAAGTACAGGGATTGATTGTTATCGGTTAACAAACACAGGTGTTTGCTGTACATTGACTGTTCTTCAGTGACCTACTTGTTGGCTTAGTTGGATTTTGAAAGTTGGCCTTTGTCTGAGCAAATGGTATTTGATGTGCACTTTGACCTGAAACAAAATTTTGAAACTCAGAACCAAACATACATATATAACTGCTAACTTAATGTTAACTGCATAGCTTTACACATATAAATATATATAAATTCAAGAACTCTTGGATGCAAGCAGGAAAAGTGCACTGAAATAAACAAGTTAAACCAAAGTCATTGACTAACAAGGAGAAACTCCTCTTAGCCAAAGGTGGGATGTGATATTGCCACAGATCTCAGTGTAACAGTCTTGCCCGAAACAAACAGATAATAGGTCTGACACAAATCAATGAGAATCAGACTGAAAGTATGACTATGAAGCCACAGACAATAAAGCAAACACAAGCACTGAAACTAAACATACACACAGTAAAAGCACGATTTCACTTGGGAATGGTGTGTTACATAAACAAGATGTTTTTCTGTTAGTGAAATTAAATCAGCCTACACAGACAAAGTAATAGACAAAATATATTTACATAAAACAATTCAATAATCTATTGAATATCTATAATAGTCTATCTTTCACAATCACAAATCGTTGTACATGCTTTCAATAAAAAAAGCAAAGAACAGACGCACAAACACTGTTTTAATATTTTAATGTCACAGCTTTGAAAGATCTATTTAATTTAAAATCAGGTTCGCAACACAACTAATGCTAAAATACCATTGTAAGAGTCATGTGCTACTACAATACCTGCATATTGAAGTACCAATCCTGGGATAAGAGGAATCGGCCCATCTCAGACCTGAAATGTTCAAGTTACTGATTTAAACACTAAAACAGGAAAAACACTTTCAAATATGTTCAATAATACAATTACCTCTATCATGATTGTTAGAAAAACTGCAAAATATTCACTTTTTAAAACAGCATAACTCATAACCATACCGGTATTAATATCAAACTTGTTGATATCATTGATAGCTAACATTTTACCTATTCATATTATGATACTTAGCAGATCCCTTTAAACAAATTTGCTACAATATATCTATCTAACTTAGACAAGCTAGTATTTGAAAGATTGCAGAAGGACCTTCGAATTGAAGATTTGTCAAGATGTGTACTGTTTCATTAGCATTTTATTTACTATTTTTTCCATGGGGAAAAGTTCTAAAACACACTTAAAGGTCTAAATATCATAAATGTAGTTGCCTACCTTTTAATAAAACCACAATAATGACAACAACAATCGTAAGTTTCAAGTATTTCACCCACCACGCAGGACAAACACCCAGAGTCCATAGGCTTTCTTGCATGCTGTCACTTTGTTCACAGATGGTTTTCTTTTCCTTGGAGTCTGCTGTAGCCTAAATGTTTAGGCTAAATCTGAGGTTTACTTACGCCACGTTAGATATATTTCTAAAGATTGAATTTTCCAATAAAACTAAAGTTCTGCAGTTGTATTCAGTTTGATCCAAGCGGTTTGATTCTACTTTCGGTGAGCAGAACCCCCTGCTCAAAACATCTTGCATCCGGAGGAGAGCCTGAAGATGGCACAAAAATCTGCACTATGGAGCTTGAACAGTGAAAATATACAGTGAGCGAAAAAAGTATTTGATCCCCTGCTGATTTTGTACGTTTGCCCACTGACAAAGAAATGATCAGTCTATAATTTTAATGGTAGGTGTATTTTAACAGTGAGAGACAGAACAACAACAAAAAAATCCAGAAAAAGGCATTTCAAAAAAGTTATACATTGATTTGCATGTTAATGAGGGAAATAAGTATTTGACCCCTTCGACTTAGTACTTGGTGGCAAAACCCTTGTTGGCAATCACAGAGGTCAGACGTTTCTTGTAGTTGGCCACCAGGTTTGCACACATCTCAGGAGGGATTTTGTCCCACTCCTCTTTGCAGATCCTCTCCAAGTCATTAAGGTTTCGTGGCTGACGTTTGGCAACTCGAACCTTCAGCTCCCTCCACAGATTTTCTATGGGATTAAGGTCTGGAGACTGGCTAGGCCACTCCAGGACCTTAATGTGCTTCTTCTTGAGCCACTCCTTTGTTGCCTTGGCTGTGTGTTTTGGGTCATTGTCATGCTGGAATACCCATCCACGACCCATTGTCAATGCCCTGGCTGAGGGAAGGAGGTTCTCACCCAAGATTTGACGGTACATGGCCCCGTCCATCGTCCCTTTGATGCGGTGCAGTTGTCCTGTCCCCTTAGCAGAAAAACACCCCCAAAGCATAATGTTTCCACCTCCATGTTTGACGGTGGGGATGGTGTTCTTGGGGTCATTCCTCCTCCTCCAAACACGGCGAGTTGAGCTGATGCCAAAGAGCTCGATTTTGGTCTCATCTGACCACAACACTTTCACCCAGTTCTCTGAATCATTCAGATGTTCATTGGCAAACTACAGACGGGCCTGTACATGTGCTTTCTTGAGCAGGGGGACCTTGCAGGCACTGTTACCAATTGTTTTCTTGGTGACTATGGTCCCAGCTGCCTTGAGATCATTAACAAGATCCTCCCGTGTAGTTCTGGGCTGATTCCTAAGCGTTCTCATGATCATTGAAACTCCACGAGGTGAGATCTTGCATGGAGCCCCAGACCGAGGGAGACTGACAGTTATTTTGTGTTTCTTCCATTTGCGAATAATCGCACCAACTGTTGTCACCTTCTCACCAAGCTGCTTGGCGATGGTCTTGTAGCCCATTCCAGCCTTGTGTAGGTCTACAATCTTGTCCCTGACATCCTTGGACAGCTCTTTGGTCTTGGCCATGGTGGAGAGTTTGGAATCTGATTGATTGATTGCTTCTGTGGACAGGTGTCTTTTATACAGGTAACGAGCTGAGATTAGGAGCACTCCCTTTAAGAGAGTGCTCCTAATCTCAGCTCGTTACCTGTATAAAAGACACCTGGGAGCCAGAAATCTTGCTGATTGATAGGGGATCAAATACTTATTTCCCTCATTAACATGCAAATCAATGTATAACTTTTTTGAAATGCGTTTTTCTGGATTTTTTTGTTGTTATTCGGTCTCTCTCTGTTAAAATACACCTACCATTAAAATTATAGACTGATCATTTCTTTGACAGTGGGCAAACATACAAAATCAGGAGGGGATCAAATACTTTTTTCCCCTCAATGTATATATTACTAATTGTATTTGATTATCTCAGTAGATAATCTGATTTCTCTGATATGTTTATAACATAACGTTAAAATGTGTTACTACTTAACACAAATGAAATACATTTCCAGATTTGTGCCTAACATTTCTTTTTGTTGTACATGGTTTACGTCAAGATAAAATCGAGGAACAGTAAAAGATTGTTTCAATAAAATATTGGATTAGAACAACAATCTTGTGTGCTTACTTCATAATACTCACAGACCCCACATGCATACACTTTATTGATAAAATCACAGTATTTACTTTGTAGGTACTTAAATATACAGTAATTTAATTCTAGTTAAAAAAAAAAATTGTCTGAATCAGAGACTTTTACTGGAGTAAGTTTTTGATAGAGTATATTTACTTTTTACTCAAGTGTAATGTCTAAGTACTTTTTACACCATTGAAAATAACTAATGGATAGTCCAAGACTGATGTTAATCTGGGTCTGTGAAACCAGACTATTATTAAAGTAATCATCTGTAGATTACTACTGCTAATAACTTGTATGGCAAATCAGGAAAATGGTTTTAAGATGTTCTCAGATTTGGAATGAGAAAGGTCCAGAGGTGGCAAGTGTGGAAAATACAAGAGAAAACCTTGGTTGCAGAATTTCTATGGCTAGCGTCTTGGTTTGTGAGAGCACGCATGTTGCAGCGAATCTAGAAATACACACAAATATCCCAATAACAACACAATATCCCCATCCGACTTCATGCAAATGTTAGTTATGTTTAGTTAAATGTTAGTGTGTGCTGCAGTCAAAAAATATCTAAAGTCAAGCTGCATTTATCAAAAATATATGCTAAATAGGTTTGCCAATATACACCAGCACACTCTCATTCCCACTCAGAGGTTTACTGATCAAAATAAGTTTGTCAGGTAAGGGATTCTGTAAAATTGTCACCATGACAATACTTCTTAGAAAAAACATGCTAATAAAAGGCATTGATAAACATTCAAATCTAGATACTGAGTAACTATTCAAGTCAAAAAGTATGACATGGAAAGACCTGCTCCGTTGACATTAGGGAAAAACAAACCAAAATGTTTACCCAAGTAAAATTAAATTCCAATCGCACTTAGAGATACCAGTAAAAAAGCTTGGCATGTGAAACTGGTTATACGAGTGGGTGTCCATTACAAGGCTGAAAGTTAAATTTTGAAACAAAAGGGAGAATGTAAATGTTGTACATGCTTAAAGATATCAAAATATTTTCATGTTTTCATTTGGAAAATAAATGGATATGCTGCAAGACAGTTAATAAATTATCCCCAGCTTCATTTGTATTGAAATTCCAATTACATCTGGAAGTGCAAACGTATACCAAACCAGTACCAAGAGACGCATCCAAGATTAGGACTAACCGATTTCTCTTGCTGCATTTACCTTTAAATCAAATTAGTACAAGCACATAATTATGCACCTACATTTTTAACCAAACCAGTAAACATACACTGTGGAGACGATATGTTTGACAATTCTTACAGGGGTTTATTTTCCTAAACAAATGGTTAAACATTTCCTAAACTTACATTAAAAGCTCTGACATTTAAATGAGCCAGAACTTCAGTAATTTTACCTCAGTATGAAGTTTCAAGATTACATAACAGTAACCGTTTCCAAAGCTTGCTGCTAGGTAACGAGATGGCATTTGCTCTCAATGAAATGTTTAATTGTTCAAAGCTTTCACAGGATCGGTCTCAATTCTACAGTAAAATCTTACCAAACGCAATTCTCCCTGAAGTCTAAATAGAGTCTTCAAACATGAAATACTTCATTTAACTATTCTTTCCATATCCACCGCCTAGTAGAAAGCATGCATGTACTATTTCCATCCCAAAATGTTTAAGACCATTTTAAAAAAAAAACGCCTGCTTAAAAAAAAAAAAGTGGAGATTTAAAACCATTCGCTTTCAAATAGTTTACTACCTAAAACAATTAAATCAGAAGTGTCATTAATATGTAGCAGAATATCAAAACGTATAAACATACATGTAGATAAGCTTGGCTAATAAGGGTGGCTTTGAAAAGTTCACTGCTGATTTCACCACAACCCACTGTGCCATCAATACATGTATACATACAAACAATCAACTTATTGATTTGCTACAAATCAAACGCTTACCTAAACTGAAGAATTGTGGAGAAAGGAGGAAAAGAAAAACTAATACCACACAGTCAACCATTTTTTATTGAAGCAAAAATTAAATACAGACAGAAGTAGAACAATGCTCAGTAGAAAACTAAAATAAAATGTTATGGTTTACGGTTTCATTTCGTACCCTGAAATTAAAAGCTGGTCTTATTTTTTTACTTGCCGTCTCCAAAAAAAGATGGAAAAAATAATACAGTTAATAGCAATGTCACGAAAAGGTAGTCACTGTCCGTAGCTATGACGTCCTGTCATCATTTCTATGTCCAGTCAGGTTGAAGGTCATGTCATTTAAAGCATTTCTGCAGAAACAAAAACATCACAACCATAAATATGCAACATTAAAAACCATGTCAGTCAGAACTGCTATCAGATCGTCCTTCAAAGCCAGGCAAGGGCTGGGTGGGATGAGTTTTCAACATGCAGTCTGATGTACCAATTGTTTTGAGTTATATATTTTTGCATACCTCAAAATAAAAAGCTTAAATGGAATATTACAGTGCAACTTGTATTTCAAGGCTGAAAACATTAAATACAAAAAATATCAAAATTGAACTGTGGTACAATAATTTTCATCGAAAAAACATGACACAAAGCCTGAGTGTGTGTATAAATAAAAAAATTAAAATCCCACATAGCCTGCATATTATTTGACAGGACCGCACACTGGCAAGGCAACTTTCATACAACCTACATTTTTTAGTTTCCAGTTTTCAATCTATTCATTATTCATGTATTAATTTATTCTCTTTTCTTTCCGGCCTCTTACCTTTTCAATTATCCTGGGCAGGTCCACCAGGCCATTTACTCAATAATTAATGGATTAATGCTCTCAGATGTGTGTGCGCATCTCAAACAGATTCATGTTCACTTGCAGTTTCCCTTTGATTTTCTGGTTACCAATTGATGTAATGGTAATCATTATCACCATCCTTTCAGTAAGCCATCAAGAACTCATTTCATATGCTGAAGAAAAGACTTCGGCTAAAGCTTGACAATGAAATCTAATTATGTGAACTTTCCTGGATAGGAGTATCTTCCTATCTGAACATTTTCTTTAGAAATGTTAACTTTTGTATACAAAATTGTGTAAAACGACTTGGACTTGTATAAAATGTATTCCAATATTAATATTCCGGCAGAATGGTTCTTTAGAACATTTGTATGTGATTCAATACTGAAGTTTTCCAACCAAGTATATTGCTCCATTCGTATTATTTCCAAATAGTTTAATATAAAGTCCTTTGGTGTTCTCTATATACTTGCATTAAGACAAACTCCCTGTTTTAACGGTTTCATAAGGCTATATTAGCTACATGGAGTAGTTTGGTTACAGTGGTATGAAGCCTAATTAAGGAGAAAAAAAAAAAAACTCCATATCAAAAACAAATGACAAATTAAAGTCATGAAGTTATGGAACAAAATATCACCACTTGCACGATTATGCCACTAGGACAGACACAAATATGACCAATTAATCGTTCTGTACAAATGAGATGTTCATTTCACAAAATCATGCTTTGGAGAGGAGACTGAATTAAGGTATTTTACATAGATATCTTGGTTTCATGAATCAAATTCAGTGCATAAGTTAATACCTGAGAAAACAGAAGGCTTGGAGAAACGGATGTATTAATGAAGTGGTCAGGAAATGGACCGAGAATGGTCTCCCCCTCCCATCCACACTGAAGAGCACTCGGCTTACCACTTTTTATCACTTACCGAGTCCACATGTACTAGTATGTCCTCTGTCGCTTGTGAGACTCTTCTTTGGGTGGGTCAGCGAGCATCACCTTCAGCTTCACCCCATTGACCACTTTGCCATGCAGGGCTGCCATGGCATCGTTGGCGTTCTTTCTCTCGGCGTACTTCATGTAGCCAACATTGCGGCCTGGCACAACGTAAACTTCCACAAGGGATCCAAACCGGCTGAAAAACAAAACAAAAACGAGAAAAGCCGTTAGATATTAAAACAAACACCAGGATAACAAAAAGTTATTTAAGAGAGCCTTAAGGGTAAGGGCTAGGGACAGGAGTTATAAGAGTTGTGTTAATAATACCTCTAAACAATATTCCCTTAGTACTATCTGCCACTCATGCTTTACCCTAGCCCAGGGATCTGCAACTGCGGTCTTGGTCATGAGGTAAATTAAAAGAGACCTGTACGAGACTAAATAATTGCTCAAACTAAATCATTCAAAGTGCAGACCCCTTCAAATTCAACCCCCCACCCCCCCATTAAATTAAAAACATCAGTAAAAGGGGGGAAAAAAGTTTTAGAGAGCTACATATTTATGGGTACAATCTCTCTATAGAAGGGCATCATTACCAGAACACATCCTCCAACACATCCACAGGCAGCGGCGCCGGATTAAACACCACAAAGAGTCGCTCTTTCACTCTGCTGTCAGAAGGGGCCAATTTCTTGTGTGCTGGCAGGGCCACGTCCGTCTGAACACGAGGCAGCTGAGGGGCAGTGGGTGCCGCGGCGTATCCCTGCGAAAGACAAAACCATAGCCTGTTACACTCGCACGGAGGCTCCTGAAACAGATTTCCTGCCTCAATATTTGTATAATATACGAAAGAATATAAAAGGGTTACCTGGTAAAATTCCTCTGCATTACTCTGAATATAAAAAGGAAAAAAAAAAATCCTGCATGAATTTCTACTTTTTTATTATTAAATTTACCATGAGAATGTCCAAGTCCTACAATCCCATAAATGTCATTATGAATTTTAAATTGTGAAATGTGGGCTGAATCCTTGTACTTTAAAGCGGTCTATGCAGCACATAAACTGCAGTATATTTTCTCTTCAAGTATTAAATTTCCCCCCCCCAAATGAATCTACTTACGGTGCTGGTTTTCATTAACTGCTGACCAGCAGGGCTATTCCACACCATCGACATCATCTGGGCCGCCACCAGCTGCAAGGCCATCTTTCCCACTGGACTGCAAGAGTCATATCAGTACCACTGTATACAGGTTTGATCACAACTACAGCACCATTGGAAGGCAACTACACCATCTTATTAGAACCAGTGACATTTAGAGCATTTCATGTGACAACATAGGATTGATTATAGATGTGCATTACTGAACTTTCTCCCCCATTTTAAATGTGCTGCCCCTATTTTTCTAACAAATGGCTTTAAGAACCTCTGTAGTGAAATGTTGTTCTGAATAGAGGAACAGAAGCCAGAAATAAGTACCAAGTTCTGAAGAATTCTAAGCCTTAAAACCCTGCAGATTCTCTGATTATATTTGAGAAGTAGAATACAGAAGTGCTCACCACCAGCATTTATGCAAAGTATTCAACTTCCTCTTTTTGCAAAGGAAGGAAAAAGTGACAGATTTTAAACCTTTGGGTAGATCTATCGGTGGGCAACCTGAAGATCTGTGCAATAATTAAGTAACTCTCACAGCAAAGCAGGAGAATGTGAGGGATATTAAAAGGGAAATCTTGGTGGTCAGTGCAACTATCTTGGCTTTCAACCTGACAGACAAATCTGTTCCATTTGGTTAGGAGTGTTTGTAGAGAACCATTCCCACAAAAGACAAGTGGCAAGCCACCTTCACCATTTACATGCAGTGCTGTGTCTTGTGGATGCTGGGAGGTTTTATACATTATATAGAGGTAGGTTACTGTGCAAAGTCTTGGATAAATGTCTAAAACACCAAAGTCTTCCCAAACTTTAGAATATGAGAAAACACAGAATAATGTCATTTTGGTTAAGCCCTTTATTTTGCATCATCTTTGTCATATTTTTTCTCAAAAGAAGACAACCAGTTGGGAAAGTTCCCTCAGCATGCTGAAAACATTCCAAGTGGCTTGTCGTACCTTGACCTGTCCTCCCCATCATCTACATAGACAACGACGAGTCTGTTTCCAGGAGGGTACTCAAACCCATTCAGCTTCTCTTTAGCATACACAGCCGACCCTAAATTATTGTACCGGACCATAGCTTGACCTACAAATAAAAAACATAACATTTATTAAAAGTTCAACATTTTGTACAATATCAAACATCACAATTTCAGTATTAATTAGGCAAACAGCACCTAAGAATTGTCGAGGCAATTATACAACTCATTCAGAAAATTGATGGATGCCCAAGAAATAAAAATCAAGCAAAAACACTGAATTCATTACCTTTACTAAATCCATAAGGGTCCCTTTGCATCTCACAGTAATCCATCCCAGGGACAAGGTCAAACAGACTGTACACTTGCTCTTGTGTGATAGTGGCTCTTGAGGAGACCAGCAGGCATCTGGTAATAACATCCGTGCCTCTCATTTCTCCCATTGCGTAATTACTAGTCTCCGCTTTAGGGGGAAGAGAGAATCACCATTTTGGAATCTTACCTGAAATAATCTGATGCAATTTACACTGACAGAAAGCAAGACAAACAAGTTATACTGCAGAAGAAACTAAAAACCTAGCTTACTTAACTTGATGTGAATGCATGGCTGAATGTTCAAAACTTTGGATGGTAGCAAGAAAATGTTCAAACAATAGTTTGAAAACTGATGACCTTATGGAAAACAATTGGGCTTTTAATTTCCCCATTTCCTGTTACAGTGAACTGCTAATCAATAGTCCTATCATATAGTCATATCATATCATTGCCATCAATCAAACTTTCATTACTTTAAATATTACAAAATGGGAGTGTAATATGAACTCCAAACTGACAAGTCTAAAGATGAAGCGCTTCGTCTAGACAGATGCTAACTATTTAAACTACAACAGCACCAGTTTCTCTGCCAAACACAGTGACATACCAAACTGATACGCATTCATTCCTGGATCGGTGGTCGCATGGTCTGTTCTGACGCTGCTGAAATAATCATTTTCAATAGTGGCATTTTTGTTTCTGGGCTCTGCAAGGATAGCTCTGAAAGCTGTAGGAAAAGAAACTTGTGTTAGGAGAAACTCAAAACTGCATGGGGCCAGCCAGATTGCAATATGTAGCATACCACAAAATGAATCAATCATAATCATAATACTTTCAAGTTCTGTATAAAATATCTATAGGAATGAATAAAGTGCCATTCTGCTTTGTTCACCTTAAATACAGATATAATCTTCAACATAAGCAAAAAGTGGTAACTGTTCATTGACAAGATTGTTTCTTAGGTATAACCGTGAAGTGTGCTTCTTCATATCTTATCTCTTGCAAATGTATGTGCTAAATATTTAGATCAGAATGGAAATTCAAAGATAAAACACTTACTTTTGTCACAGTTCTCTATAGCTGTGGCTGCTTGAGAAGGTTTGTGGTATCTCACATAGGCCAAGCCTTTACTCTCTCCAGTAGTCTTGTTTTTTATGATAACGCAATACTCTATGTCACCATACTCCTGTTTAAAGAAAAGAAAAAGAAAAAACATTTGCAATATACTGAAACCTATTTATCTTGCAACACTGCAAAACCAAAGTTTCTCGGAATATGACAGGATTCATATCAAATGCATGGTATTCAGATGGAAAAAATAAATAACGGCTTTCAATCCATTTGATTATTTTGCAACTATGAAAACTTCTAGACTTTAGAATACTAATGTCACATCATATCCACTGGCCAAGTCTTCAGATTGGTACGAAACGTCTACTTGAATGATAGGGAATTTACCTTGAATGTGTCTTTCAGATCATCTTCTGTAAACGTTTTGGGAATCATGACAAATATTCTTGTCAGTTCCTCATCTTCCACATCCCTGTGACTGCCAGAGGACCTGGACTGTGCAATGAAAACCTGGAGAAACAGAAGGGACCAAAGCCAGGGGAAGCAATCAGCAATCTTTGCTAAGCCATCTGGCTGGTTTTGAAGGCAGGAAATATTTAATTTACAGGAAAGGATAGTTTGAGATACTAACTACTAAATACTAATAACCTCCAAATGTCAGCTACCTGGATGCCAGCGTTTGTAATCCATCTCATCCAGCAAACAGTTTAAAACACTCCATTAAACAGAGCATTTGTTCATTAGTTAATTAACCAATACTAAATTTAAGACTGTGAAACGGCACAAGAACAAACTACACTAGTTAAATCCACTTTATTTTGCAGTATAATTAAGTGGAAATATAGCTACACAGTGTGATTCACTGTGGTTTAAAATTGATGAAATACCAAAAACAAATTTATCACGCATTCAACAAACTCTGCAAAGAGGCTGATCAATTTTGCCACCTCCCACCAAAACCAAAAAGTCATAGTGCAATACTATGCTTTGAATCTTATTTTAAGTTATTAATTTTAAAATAAATAAAAGTCAATTTAGCAATCAATATGCAGACCATTGGGTCACAAACAAGAAACCCATTTTTGCAAAGTTCAAATCAGTGTCACACCCAGTTAGGTTAGTTTGGTGTTAAGATAGGTGGTGCAGTTTCATTGGTTCACCAAGGCGGACATACATCCAGATTTTACTTTAAATTGAACAAATGAAGGTAGGAAAAAATTAACTGTAAAAGGTAGGCACCAATAAAAACGGCTGTATTTAAGGTTGTGCTATGCTATATGAAGGCAGCGTTTGGAAACCCGTTTTCACTTTAGATTTTAGATTAAATATCAATTTTGCAAGTGATTTAAGGTAATTTGATGAATCTGCCCAGTTTCAAACTGTGGCAGCAATCATGGGACCCTAACGCTAAATACAGTAATGACAATCTAGCAAAGCAAGAGAGAATAGAGGGTATTTGAAAATGCATGTATATTCATCACGCATTTAGGCCTATTGTTGATCAACCAGTAGTCCAACAACATTATCCCTGTAACACAAGAAAGAGGTGTGGTATGTTTATTAATCTCCGTGTTTTCTGGTTATACATTTGAAATGTAATTGCATTTCAACTTAATAGGTTTAGCATTAATTACAAACAGTTTTTCGTGTAAAGTTAACTGCACAGGACTTCCCCAAGTCAGCAGCATTAAAATACAAACAAATAGTGCATGGCGCATGCAAATCACACACCAAAATCAGTGAAATGCAATACATTTATGAAAATCACATTAAAATAAAATATTGTCCTTACAAATGGGGGAAAGAGGAAACCTATGCAGATCAATACGATGGGAGAGATGAGGAGACAGGGCTGCGAGCACGATGACACCCGGACACGCATCCAAGATTAGATTCAACTGGATTTCCACTAAATGTTAGATCTAATAATATACACTAATCAGTACCTACCGATATACGAATAGCACTAACAAAGAAACGCATGCATAAATATAGATCGCAAACACGCGTATGTGCACACTCGGACCCGGCGCAGTTTCAACAACCATATTTTGGTTTTAAAAAAGGACTGTATTGAGATGCAATGACACATCGTACCTTAATGGGCTTGGTTCCCTCCGACAGACATTTGCCGTGCATCTCCTCCATCGCTCTGCAAGCCTGGGACGATTTGGCGAACTTGACGAACGAGACGCCTTTGGACTCTTTTGTCTGCTTGTCTTTCACCACCCAGATGTCCTGGATCTCGCCGAAGACGGAGAAGTGCTCCCGGATCACCTCCTCGGGGGTGGATTTGCTGGTCACCAAGAACAAGCGGCTGTTGGGAGGGTCGTCGAGGCTGTCTACGGAGGGCCTGAAACTGTAATCATCCATCATCGTAGATCTGAGCTGCAGCCGATTCACAGAGAAAAAATGACTCTCATTCGCCGTCTCTACGAGCACATCGAAATCACTCGAGAAAAATAAGTATTCAAGCCCTCTTCTCCGCCTATAATAACCCTTTACGTCACAGGCACACGTACAACGAGTTGAAACAACGTGTTGTAATGCAACATAAAAATCAACAGCGCCACCTGTTGGTGTGGATCTACACACGGTACCCGATGCATGTGTGCTGAACTGTATATCATCATTTTTACATTTTCACTCTTTCAGTGATGTCACATATTTTGGTTGGTTCTCGGATCCATTCATCTATTATTCCAAGCATACATCTTTCCATGCTTCTTTGTGTCGTCCGCAGTTTCTGTATCATTGTTGCATTAAGTGACCAGGTTTCAGATCCATACGTGAGCACTCGTAGATATGCTATTTTGAGCAAGAGAGCAGGATCTATATCCCAATACATCCCTTGAAGACCATTATTAAAGTTGGTTTGCCATAAATACCTTCAATTTGTTTAAAAGCACACATACATTGCAGATTGTTCAATTTATTTTTCTTTACATTTGATATAAGTGTTGCATGGTTTCTAAAATAAGCATTTATGTCCTTTTCTTTACCCTCAAAAAGTTATATACGTGTGTGTGTGTGCTTGGAATAACAAAGAATAGACAAATAAATGAATGGATCCAAAAAGAAACAGAGTGAAAATGTTAAAACCGCAATGGGCTGGACACATGGCAAGAACAGATCAAAGATGGACTAGGAAGCTATCAAATGGATCCCAAGGGACAAAAACAGACCTAGAAGTTGACCACATAAAAGATGGGAAGATTAAATAATCTGAATAAGGATAATTAAATAAATATAAGGAATTATATGGAAAAGATAAGCTATAGATTAAGTACAAACATGTTGTGGATCGATATAGGCAGCTGCTTTTTTATTTTTCATACCAAATTTCCCAACATAAAGCCAATGTCACCTTACAATTAATTTTGAGTTTCAGTGTTTTAAAATATCAAACAGAACTACATTTCAATGTACCATTTGTAATTCAATAATATGAGAATATTGGTCAGGGGTCTGAATACTTTTGCAAGGCATTGATCATGCTATACATGAATTGTTACTTTCCCCGCATTTACTATGATGTCTATTGTAATGATTTGTGATGTGTCCCAAATCATTCTCTGACGGTCTTGCCTATGCCAGGGTAAAGCGCTGCGGTTGTGTGGACTCAGTAGAGTGCATTTATGCAGAACTGGGGACACGCTTAAAGTTAAGTCTACGGGGAGGTAAAGTTAGAGGGATAATTAAAACGGTTTTAATATCCAAGTAATCCAGCCTAGACTACATATGGTATAATCTAATGTAATGATATGGTATGATTGCCTGTAATATATTTGGCTATTGTGTTGTGTGGAATTGCCAAAATAATGGGGAAATATTTTGGAACCTTCTAAGAAGGGAGGGGCCAGGTGTTAGGCTTTATAAAGCAGGTTGGGTCTGTCATAGGGATAGGAGCTCTGCTTGAGAGAGTTTAGGTCCAAGAGTGTCCCGTATTATATTGTTTTGTTCTATGCTGTCTGTTCAGCTTTTCTTGTTTGTAACTAAAATTTGTTATATTCCAGTTTAAGGTTTTGTTTATTTCTTTCTTTTTGCTTTCATTGTATTTTTCCATTCACTCACAAGACCTATCATTGTACCAGTTATTTTGTTTCTATGAATAATAAATACAATTTTTGGAACCTACTTTTTCCTCCAATCCCTTCATTACCAAAATTGCTGCAGGGTCCTCTACTAACAAACTCATTTGATTGGGGTTGAACTTTTTAAATCGATTAAGTTACGAAGTCTTGTAATATATGTATCCCAGTACACAGAATATGCATAACTGTTGATATTACCGGCATAGAACACCAAAACCACAATCCCCAAAAAAGCAACGAGAAGCATAACAGTCCAGCAAAGGCACAACTAAGAAATCGAACTAGGCTCTTGCTTGTGACCAGTTCATTTGCAGGTGATATATATATCACAGAAACACACATTGACATAGAATTGCCAGGAGTAACTTTACAACCAAGTTGGAAAGATTTACTTGTTTATTATGCAACTTTCTGTAACCCATGGAATTAATGATATTAATGCATAATGTTGCACATTGTCTTGTAAAGGGCAGCAATTTATTTACACAATAATGTGTAGATAACAATAGCAAACCAGCACCATGGAGCTTTAGCCAAATCCTGGTGCATAATCTGTATTAGGGATTTGCAGGAAGTGGGTTAACAGATATTTTCAAATGGATTGATTTAGGATAGGCTTCACGCGATCTAGGGATTACATTTCTCTCCCCACCTCTCTCCTATTTTTGTGGCACAGGTGTTGTGAGCTGGGAAACTTTGAAGTACTGATGCAAGATGTCAGTTTTCATCCAGAGGGTCTTCTGCTTGCATTTGTTGCTTCAAAAGTGATCAGGAACAAAATGTTTCAACCATGAAGTGACATTAAAAACATGTCATATGGGGTAATTATTGTATGACATTACATACTCAAAACACATCTTTTAAAACAGTTCTTGTAATTTAGTCCTTTACTCTCGTTTAAGATGGCGCTTTACAACGTTTTATCATACTACTTGCCTTGCTCTACTAGTACTCATTATTTTGATGTCCCCTATGCTTGCTTTCCCTTGGCCCCTGACTGTCACCTAACACCTTACAATCAAGGATGTAAGACCCCATATGTTGTATACACTTGTGTAAATTAGAATTTGTAAAATGTATTATGCTTTGAATTCCACAGTTTTTTTTTTGTTTGTTTTTTTGCACTTTGTATTGCACTTATATCTTGTAAGTCGTCCTGGATAAAGGCGTCTGCCAATAAATACATAATTACTGCATTTTAAACTTTATTTTGACACATGACTGTATTCACCTGTGAATACACACATATTCCGAGGACTGTCTGGCCATTGTGGTCTGCATTTAGACAAAATGTAAGCTACCATTACATTAATTAGCTTAATTTGTGTATTGAGAAAACAAGGAATACTTCTGTCCATATGCATATAACTTGTTTTAGCTTTTTTCCCCCAGAGAGCAACAAGTAGCAATGTAACACAGACAAGAGCACTAATTTACGTTAACAAAGTAAACTAAATGCTTTTCTTGAATTTGGAATCACTTCATATTTATTAATAGTTATAATAAGTAAATAACATCATTATTTTATGAAGTGTTCAATATCCTTTGGATGTTGTATTTAGCAGGAAGTATTGCAATCTTTATTAAACTCAATTAATTAATCAAATGCTAGTACTTACGCTTAAGATTAATATTGTTAACCAGCGTTTACTCCGCTTTGGGTGCTGTGATCCACAATTAAACCTCAATGACATTAACAATAGAGGTCCTCACCTTGAACGTGTTATTTCTGTACTAAGTCTAACCTTGATGCTCTTTCACATACAAAGGTGTATTAGTAATATTAAAAGATTAAAGTTGTGATCGTCGTTAGTACATGATCGCACACTTGGACTGCAACGAGATGTGTGCAACGTGTGTTAAGAACAAAATGCCTATTACCACTTCAAATAGTTCAAGTCCTTAAAACCTTAATGTCCTTAGTAACAATAGGACTACCCTCCTGGCACGTAATTTTGCCGGAGACCAGAAACGTGGCGCTTCTACCTTTGCTTTCGTTTCCACACTACAATAAACCTTTTCTGCCTGATCCCTGTCTCCCCCTATTCTCCCTATATGGCAGTAAGCCTGTCCAGAACTGCGCTGTCGTCACTGCAGAGGTGTCCACACTGAGACACAAGGCAGCGCTCGCCTAGTGCAGATCTGCGCGGCTTCACCAATGAGATCACGGGGATTCTGCAGATCTGTGCAGACCTGCGCAACAAGACCGGACCCGTGATCTGCGCATGACCGTGACGTATTTTGCCGGTGCCTGTAAATAGTGTGACCTTCTTCCACCGGTTTGTGAGAGTTGTTCCCCGAGACAGACGGAAGCAGAGCGCTGTACAGCGGGAAGCGTTATTATTTGACTGTCCAGTAACTTATTATCAAGGTAAGTTATATTTAAAAAACGTTTTAAAAGCTTATGTTGTCCTTTAAGTGCTTGCGAACAGGGATTTGGCTGGTCTCGGTGAGACGCAGTGGCGGCGTGTCCTTGTCAGAGTTAGGACGTGACTAGGCCAGTGTACCGGTATCCGTGAACCCACAATGGGCCACACGTGTCTGGACCTGGACTAGCTCGCATCTTTACTGGCATATTTCTCGATTTATTGAAAGAATAAGTTACATCTTCACATACCTACATAATATTACATCGGTTTATTCTCGAAATGTGTCCAAAAAAAAAAAAAAGCGAGACGCACCCACGCAGGTTTGCAGGAAATAAAATCCTGACATTTAGAGTTTGACTTTTAAACCTCTAACCATTATCATTAGGTACACTTTCAATATAGAAATGTAATGAAAGTACCTTGCTTGATTGGACGATGGACGAGTACATTTAAATTAGTAAAACAAGCCAATCTTCTTAAACGCCTTCTTGGTTAATAGTAATTCGAAGATAATGTATTTTAATTAGGATTGGGACGACTTTATGTAATTCAATCAACAGTATCCCAAGTAAAGCTAAACTTAAACTGGTTAATGTAAGTATGACTCTTGGGACTGTGGTTTCCAGTTCTGATAGGAACTTTTTAAAAGCTGTAACGTTTAAGGAAGCAGTCCTGTGCAGCTGACCTTCTGTAATTCACACCACCTTGAACGCACTGGAAGGAGACTTGTCTAGGGCCGTGTTTCCCAGTCCTGGTCCTGGGAACCCAATGTCCTGTTATTTTTTTATCTTTCAATCCCTTAATTGAAATAATATTTGGCTAATCAGAGCTGAAGAATTAAACCATGGGAGATGTCAAGTATATTGGCTGCCCAGATTCTAATTTCGAACGTTTTCAAAGTCGTAAGCAAATTAATTCAATTAAAGTTTTGCTTAATTGAAGGTGCAGCTGGACCAAAAACCAGCAGGACACTGGGTCTCCAAGACCAGTATTGGGAATCACTGGTCTAGGGGCTGTTAGTGCTACATAAGATTTGATGCTGCCTTTAGTTGATTACCTGCTCACAAACTAGAAAATACTTTTGTTAACCATATTTGAGTGGTGCAATGCTATAAATTTGTCTGGATTAATCTTAGGGCTCTATTTTCTTATTTGCACGGGTGATGAAATCCACTTGAAATATCAAAGGTTGGATATCTGTCTGAGATTTTACAATTTGCTTTTTACATTTTTGTAGGAAAGAAAATGGGTGATGTGGAAAAGGGAAAGAAAGTCTTTGTCCAGAAGTGTGCGCAGTGTCACACTGTCGAAAAGGGAGGCAAGCACAAGGTTGGACCGAACCTCCATGGTCTGATGGGGCGTAAAACTGGTCAGGCTGAAGGCTTTTCATACACTGAAGCCAACAAGAGCAAAGGTAATTCCTATTCATACACACCTCATCTGTTCAACACAATTGGACAAGGGTCTTTTTTGTATTTGGAGCACTGATCATTTCTTTCCTTAATTGTTTAAATTCTAGGTATTGTCTGGACTGAAGATACACTAATGGAATACTTGGAAAACCCTAAGAAGTATATCCCCGGGACTAAAATGATCTTCGCTGGGATCAAGAAGAAGCCAGAGCGGGCTGATCTTATTGCGTATCTGAAACAGGCCACGTCTGAGTAGAGGGAGGACCTAGGCTAAATCTAATATCAATGTACAGGCGGCTGTAATGTAATGGTTTTGTTAGTTCACTATTAAAGTTTTTTAATGTCTCGGGGCCCAGGTCTTGTCAATTTTGATGTATGATTTGGCATTTGCCTCATCTTTTCCAGAGCATCAAATCAATGTTGTATGCTAGCTTTTATTTATCACCAGAAGTATGTCCCAAACCACGGACTAAATATTTTTAAGTGTCAGGTGACAATAGCATTGTCCTCCCTCTGGAAATGGTACATTTATCTCCCGCTTTCACAGGCGCTAATGGAGAACAATTTTAAACTACCTGTGTTAAGGTAATCCAGGTGCATTTAGACTTTTAAAAGCGGCCGTACATCTTCTAAAACTATTGTTAGTTGTGTATATGGAGGGGATTTTGTTTCTCATCATTAAATTGATCTGAAAACTAATCATGGTTTGTTTTTGTTTCCTCCTTTGACACTTTACACTACATTTTAGTGCAACTCATTACGAGTAGTTCTGGTGGAAGGCAGGGAAACCTTAAATGCTGATGCATAAGCTACTACTAAACGTACTTCCATTATCGTCTTCAAGTTCTAAAGTGTTAATACAATTATAATAGAGGATTTACTAAATGTAAATCTGTGCCAGGCTGTTAAAAACGAGATCATGTTATTAATTTGTAAGTGGCGGTACTTATTTGCACCAATAGTATAAATGGTGCATAATTGGTTGCATTTAAAACCCCAAAATCTAAGTTTATAAGGTGGTAATATCCCACAGATGACTAGTTTAAGTATGGTTCTCCATGAGAATTAAATGCATCCATAGGTTGAAGTGTCAAGACTTCCCATCTGTTCCATCTGCTTAGTGCAAGTCCAATTGCAATCAGAGGTCAGGGTGAGGCTGGGGGCAGGGCAAAGCATTAAGGTTAGGGTTTTGCTGAAGTTAATCCAAAGCTAATTTATCTTAAAGGCTTAAATGTAATAATTGTTTCCTTTTGTCATTTTTTGTAAGGTTACTCTTTCCTCATTTATGCGACTAAACTTGTCTATTCCTCTCACTTTAAAATGTCAAGGAATTACGTTCCAATGTCCAAAACATTGAACAAGGAAAATGAGCTATTAATCATGCCTATCGTCTCTTGACTTGAACTCGCAACCCTCCACTCTAGAGTCGAGAGCCCTGACTGCTACTCCCCATGCCTACCTTAATTAGGATGCTGACAGGTTTTGATTTGCAAGTTTTAACTTGCAAGTCCTGTAGGCTGCCCTTCCTGATAGATTTAACTTGTATAAACATCTCTGAAGATAAGTATTCAATCATGGCTGCACCCAAAAGATGAACTGAATGTGACACTAATTCAGGGGCACCAAGTGCCTGAAAGCCACAGCAAAGATCAAACTGCTGTTCCAGGCTGTAGTTTATATTCACTTTTATTGTCTTGTTGCCCTGAGACTGTGAAGAGGATCTTGGCACAGGTCAGCCTTGTTTTTTGGATTGCTGGGAAACAAACCGGTTCATTCTAGGAAACACAAGGTTTAGAGGGGATATTGAAATGGGACAGAATTTGAAATGTCAAACAAACTGTGATACAAATCTTTATTCTCTTGGCTTCTAATTAGGATATTACATATAGTTTTTACTGCGTATAAAAGATTCAGTATTGACGTGTTAGGCATCGTAAATTGTTTTAAAGCCACCAAGTTAATGAGAAATCTGAAGGGTGCAGCAAATTCCCAGGTTTTCAGAAAATATATAATCATCTCCAGCTAATTATTATTTTTTTAAGGGTAGTGATGATGAAATACAACTACAGTGTTACATGACTCAGAACATGTTGAACTCGGTCTCATTTTGGAAATGAAAACAATTACTGGCTTTTGGGGTTTCTATTTTAATTAAAAGTAGAAATTGATTTATTTGGAAATGTAACAGAACTCAGCTACATGGTGTGTGACAAGATCTAAACTAAAATACCTAGTATATTTATCTGGTCAAAACAAAATTGTTTACAAATTAAAAAATGGTTAAATGATATACAAAACTGCATCACAGGTTTTCCTACTCTACTCTAATTAAAAAACTTCCAGTGCAGTGGTAATAGTTCTGTACACTCGCACATGTGCATAGTCTACTACAATTTAGTTAGTTGTTTTTTTAGGAATGAAGGACGGGATGACTGGGTTAATAAGTACTACAATAAGTACAGTGTATTTATATGGATATAAAACCTGATATGTTAAAGCTGAAAAAGCTTTATTAAACTAGGATGTTTTCATTGTGGAGTATGGCTCCCCCTGGTGGAATAGTTTTTTATTTATAGAAATATTAATTTATTTAATCAAGTACAGGAAACAGCAATGTTGAAAGCAACAAAACATCAACTCATTATTCATTTTAAATGGAAATTTCAAATCTGAATTAGAAAATAGTTATGCTTCTGAGATTATTCAGATCAACAACACAACATGGGTAAGTATACTTGATGTAAGTGGAAAATTGCATTATTTTACATCTACTACTGATACTACAATTCTACTATACTTCTACTGCAAAGTTAGTTACACACATAGTGAAATGGAATAGCTGCAGCACTACAGAGCAGTACGATAATGAGACTGGATCTCCATGTGTAGGTGAACAGGGCGTTTTGAGAAGTTGCCAGGATGTGGTGAGAGACATCAGTCCTGATTGTCTGTGAGCTGTTGCTTCCACAGGTAGACGAGGGAGAACAAACTTGCTAGTCATGGTAAATTTACCCAGGCAGCACGGACAGAATTTGAATCGGTCAAACTGGCTTGTCAAGTGACTAATTGTGCTTTAAATGTATTACCTCACCTAGGTGCACAACCACTTCCTTATAGCCAACACAAATATGCCACTTTCACCTCCTGTTGTCTTCTACAAGCAGAGGATTTGTGAATCAATAATCCGCTACATCCACCAGTGGTCCAGTGATCACCTGGCAGCAATTTGAGTGATTCAATATGGATCACCATGGGTTGTAAAAGTACGAGGAGGAAGCAGAACAGGAATTCGAATCCTGTCCCTCAGCATCACAAGTGAGCACTAATGGTTGTATCCACTACTAGAGAGAATATTTGGAGTTTCCAATATAATCTGTTTTAATACATATTTCTCTTTAAGAAAGGAATGTTTTGAATCTTAAATCAGTTTTGAATCAGTAAAAATACAGCAATTACTATTACCAATTTGGATGATAATTTAGATACATATATACATACACACACATATATATGATTGGATGTATGTGTATGCAGGCCTATATACATTTCTCATCAGCCAAGATCGATCCACTGCTAGATGAAGGCCTCCCCAAGATGTTTCCACTTGCTTTGATCTATAGTTTCCCCTTTCCATGTCACACCTGCAAAGTTTACAATTTAATCTTCCGGTCTTTTATGTGGTCTTTCTAATCTCTGTGGGATCCTTTCGATAGCTTCCATTGGCCAACTATGATCTGTTCTCCTTGCAATGTGTCCGGCCTATTGCTATATTTTACATTTTAACGCATTCAATGATGCCACATATGTTTGTTTGTTTGTTCTTGGATCCATTCATTTATTTTTCTATTCCTCTTGTTATTCCAAACATACATCTTTCCATACTTCTTTGTGTTGTCACCAGTTTCTGCAGTTAACATTTATACTCCCTCTCTCTCTTATATATATATATATATATATATATATATATACATACATACATACACACACACACACACATATATATACATACACACACGTGTGTGTAAATGTGTATAAGCCTATATGTCTATATGTGTGTGTGTTTGCAACGAAGTGTAACACAAAAAATGTTTTTACAATAACTCAGAGTTGGAGTTCATTATATTATAAAAAAGTAGAGGTTAAAATTGAGAAAATATTTTCTTGGCTACAGTTATAATGTATTTTAACACACAATCATTCCTATCCTAATTTTCACTGCAACACTGGGAAGATCATAAAATATACCATGATCACTGCATATCTTTTATTTTAGAATCAATACCAGCACCAATGAAAATATATGCCACATTAGTATTGAGGGCTGGGAGGAGGGAAGCCATGACATGAGAAGCTGCTTCAGCGACAATATTACATTTAATTCAAGAAAGAAAGAAAAAAACGCTGCTGAAGAGCAACCGACCGCTGCTTACGTCAAGCTGCGAACATCCCCTCGGATTTCATTTATTTATTTATTTTAATTATAGGGCATCTTTCTGCGAATACAATACAATACAATAAATATGCAATAAATACATACGAGGTATGCATAGAAAGAGAGAAGAATAGAAGCCCAATAAAACAAAAACCACATGAATGTATGCGCCACATCAATAATGCCTTTGGCGCATCCCGACACCAAACCAAATGTAAAATATACGACTCTTCTGTCGTCCTTTGATTCTGTTCTATTGCATTTATTTAAAAATACATCAAATATCCAAAAGGTGAAATATGTCCTCATTGCAACAATGTAGCCTATGGAGCATTGGTGTTTTCCCTCTCCTCTTTAAAGCAGGACACCCGGACGTTTATAAAAAGTCATTTATATATATATATTGTATCAATAAGGCTAATGCACAGGCTCTGCTGAGGTGTAAATGAATGTGTTAAAAGAATGGGGGGTGAGTGTGTGAAAAACAAACCCAGCTCCAGCCAACGTCACTAGTCTTACAGGGAGGATCCACTCTCTCCATCATCACTGGTCCTCCCGATCTGCGCAGCATCGGCGCTCCGAGCGTTTCAAGTTAGAGGAGCGCATTGGATTGGCATTTGCTTGTAAACCAAATCAAATGTTTCAGTGAGTAGCTGCAGAGAGTCGTCCTTACCAAATATTGCAATTAATCTTTTAGCCTAATCATGCATTTCATTTAAGTATTTCATTTTCGGGGGGGGGGGGGGGCGATTATGTCCATTCATGCGTAAACCCACTGTTCAAAGTGACTCCGGGTCGTGCTTCTTTATACTGATGGATTTCTTTCTTTTACGCACCGGCGCCAGCTCTCTCCGTTTTAAATGTCCATCTCTTGCGCGCTGATCCTCACAGCGTGGCTTGCCGGCAATCGACAGCATTTGCAGAGATGGCACTTCCAAGGATGAACTTTTCGGACGTGGAAAGTTTTCTCGACAAGCACCCGGAGCTCTTTGAAGACTACCTGAACAGGAAAGGAAAGCACAGCATGGTGGAGAAATGGCTCAAGAATCACCAGGTGCACAAACTAGCGCCGCTGGATCCGGACAAGGCGGGCAGTGGCGGCGGCGGCAAGGACTGTTGGGTGAACAAGGGGGACGGCTTGCAGAGACGAGCCTCGCAGAAGGAACTGAGGAAAAGTTTTGCCAGATCCAAGGCCATCAACGCCAACAGGACATACGACGAGCATGTCAACTCCAGAGCTCAGGAGCCCCTCACCAGCATGAGGAGACGGGCGCTCCTGAGGAAAGCCAGTTCCCTGCCCCCCACCACTGCCCACATCCTGAGCGCTCTGCTGGAGTCCAGGGTCAACATCCCCCAGTATCCCTCCACGGCCATCGACTTCAAATACTACCTGAAGCAGAACAACGAGAGGGAGTTTTTTCTCGAGTTGGTCAAAGACATCTCGAATGACTTGGATCTAACGAGCCTGAGCTACAAAATCCTGGTTTTCGTCTGTATCATGGTAGACGCCGACCGCTGCTCGCTGTTTTTGGTAGAAGGCAGCGCCAACAAGAAGACTCTGGTGTCCAAGTTCTTCGATGTCCACGCCGGCACCACGGTGTTGCCTTCTCTGAGTATGGATAACTCGGATGAAGTGCAAGTGCCGTGGGGAAAGGGGATCATTGGATACGTGGCTGAACACGGGGAGACTGTTAATATCCCCGATGCCTATCAGGTATGTTGGGTTATGTAACATTTTGCGCAATGGAGAAGAATGGGACACGGCATCTTACATTCCACAGCGGCAGACATTCTGATGATCGGCAACCATAATCATACTATGAATCGCAGCGGTATTATCTCAAGATATGCTGGTAGTCAGTGCTAAAATGATTGAAGCTCAGTTGACAAGCAAAGAAAGATGCATGCGTAAGTGAAAAAGTGTCACAATGACGCAAACGGCTCCAGCAGGACAACCATGGACACCTGCAAGCGTTTCAGGTGCCATTCAATTCAAGATGCTTGGTTATTAAATCAAACCCACCTTGGAGATAGTCAGATAGTGTTCTTAAAAAATAAAATACATACACAAATAAATGCAGGTATGCTTCTTATAGAGTTGCTAACATTATTGTGTAGAGCCTATGGATAGATTTCCAAAAGAGGTTGGCATTTTGTCTCTCTCTCTCTCTCTCTCTCTCTCTCTCTGTCGGTCTGTGCAGGCAAGCTTTGAAGGCTATGTGTGCATGTCCTGGATATTCACATCACGTTGCTGGATAGATTATTACTTTGCAAAAAGGTTCAACTCTAATACAAGTAATGCCCTTGCACAATGCGAGGCACAGACAAAGAATCATCTTGAGACAGGCAACAGATGTCCTTTTCAAAATGTTACAACTGTCTACAATAGAGCACTTACAAAAATCAAACTGGGCGTAATGCGGCTTTGTCACTACTGTATTAATGATACCGCAGGTGCAACAGCAGGTACTTACAAAATGAAAAGTACACGTCAGAAATGTCTATCAGCGAAATGAATTGTAATTAGTGTAGTGTGTAATCAGTGAAGAATAATTATATAATGTTGAAAGCTGACTTCAGGGCTTTGAAATAAACGTGTCACCGACACGTACGAACACATTTGGCGATACAAAGAAGTGGGTGACAGTAATCTGAGCACATTAACTTCGTGATGCAGAAAATATTTACAGTAAGACACTCTTCGATGAAGGATTAATTTGCTCCACAAAAAATAATTCGAATTCAATTGTTCGAAAATTGACAGCAGGGGGCGACTGTCATGTTGGTAATACCTTTCCAAAAATGTAAAATAATCTTTATTAGCTAAACTTAATGCAATGGGGACACTTTGGCCTGAGCATGCAATGTTTTCATTTAAAAAACGTATCCAAAATTGCATACAATCAATGCTCATTCGTCGTGGTACCTACTGATGGAATTAATACAATAAACAAAATGAAATAATGTTGCTAGTAGATTAATATCCACATCATCAATTGAAAAGCGACCTGAAAGTTAGAGCTAAAGTTTCTAATCCATACACATTTATCATAATGGTACTGCTGCTACTATAGTATTAGAATGATGGGATATCAGGTTTTACATATACAGTAAATTACACCATAGAGTATCCGATTCCAGTACAAAAGGTGATTTGGTGCAATTATTTATTTATTTGTGGAGGTGTTTGCCATCTTATCACATCATATTTTACATATTACATATTAGTAAAGGCAATTAAAAGTAAAAGTGACCCTGTAATGCTTATGGTTTTCTGCTTAGTGTGATCAAACTGAAATACAATAATTAAGTATACAATCCCAATAGAAACATGGGCCAAAGCTGGTTCTGACACATATGTAATTATTTTGGGAATCAAATATCTAGCCTGTTTTAATCAGGCCTGTGTTTGGAATACATTTGGACAAAAGCTGAGGTTCAGTAGGCAAGACAAAGTTTATTTGACAAAGATGTTAAAAATAAGCATGTATTTCTGGTAACAAGAGTGGAACAAAAACCAAGTCTTAATAAAACATAGTGAAGTCCACAGAACATGTCCCTCCAAAGCTTTAGTTTGTACTTGGCCCTAATATGTTTGAGGTGAAAAAAAAAAAACTGTTCAATACATGCTTGAATTTGGTTTTGTCTTGAGTAATACCAGCACAATTCATGAACTATTCACCAAAAGAGCTGGTGTAATTATAGCTCAACAGACAAACTGTTTTAATAAATCTATAACACTTAAAAATAATTTCACAAATTAATAATGAATTACAAATTAAAAGAATATACAAATATTTTATGTATTTTCTGTTGATTTCTGATATTCGGGTTTTAGGCTGCTGGCATAAGGATTTAAATTGGGTCTGGAGTGTCAGTTAGGGTTGACATGAGGGCCTATACGCATGATCAAATTAAACCTCACAGGCAGTACCTAATTTATTGAGGTGTTTTTGTTCTAGCTGTAGAGTTCATTATGAGTTATGGACATTATTTATCATCGTAATATAATTAACCAACATTACATTACATAATAATGTCTAATTGTATTTGTAGTCATTGTAAATCAAATTGTAATTATATATATATATATATATATATATATATATATATATATATATATATATATATTTGTTTTCACTGCCAATCAGGTTATTAAATGTAAGTGTATTTAATAACCTATGTCTTGCTTACACAAGAAAACACAATCAAGGCACTGAAACCTAGTATTGAAGTATTAAACCCTACCTGACCTCACCTGGTACTTTCTCAGAAAACATTTGTGACACAAGGAATTAAATTACCTGCAACTGGGACTGCAAAAGCCAGTGTTTTACACCTGTATACTCTGGTTTATTTTTATTTTGGCAGATTCACATTCACAATTGAAATAATGTTTCTTCTTTTTGGTTTAATATCCTAGAAGAGGGACAGCACAGGGAGGTTGGCAGTTGGCCAGTTTGTGTAGCTCTCAGTACTGTAAAAACACCACACACACACACACACACACAGATTCAAGCCACAGCCAAACTGCACTGTGATACCAGGAAGTTTTGGAAAGTTTATTGACCAATCGAGGCACTCTATCGATCAAGGTTATTTACAACCCAATCTAGAGTCTTTTGAAGTAGAGGCCACATGCAAATGTATTCTTAAAGGGTAAACTGTGAATACATATAATGTTTAGCAGATGTGCACTAAATGATTGCCTGCATTTCCATGGCTGGTTTACTGATGTGAATGTGACTTGTAGGCCTCTTTCACAAACTGAGGAAAGCTACTTTGCACTACGGTTATGCTCGTGGTTCCTTTAGTGTGATACACATTCAAGGAAATTTTATACTATACTTAAAAGTACCATCCAAAGCAGCTTTAATGTTATCTTTCCCACTTTATTGCTGGTATGTAGGTTATATATTTTAGCATTTAAGCAACACTTAATGTATACTGTGTTGAGTTCTCAAAGCCCCGTTTTTCATATTGTTTTTTTTCCCCTTACTTCACAGGACCGTCGCTTCAGTGATGAAATTGATAAGCTAACTGGATATAAGACTAAGTCTCTTCTGTGTATGCCCATCCGTAACAGTGACGGGGAAATCATTGGAGTGGCTCAAGCTATAAACAAAAACCCAGGGGGTGCTCTGTTTACTGAGGACGATGAAAAGGTAAGAGTACTGCAAAGCTCACATATGCATATACGAGACGTTAAACGTGGTGTGTATGCATGAATATAGATAAGCTTTCGAAAATCATATATATATAAAAAACTTGACAATGTGACTGAACTTAACTGGTGCTATGAACTAAATCATAAACCATAAGTACATATGGACTTGTAATGCAACGTTACACTGAAGAACAACATTAAACTCCAGCAGCATGATTTATTGATATAAATCCTGAAAAAGTATACAAATAATAGATTTGTTTCACCTTGCAGTAACTTTCTAGAATCATGGTTGTTTCATATTCTTGATCATTCTGTTGATAGGTGAAACCAAGCTTTTTTTGAAGTCAGAAGATACAACGAGAGAGCAGACAGATATTGCAGACCTAGTTAATTAAATGTAGTGGAGCGAAATTTGTACAGCCGTATTAGTCCAGAATACCAGCCAGTTTAGGGCCATTTCCATTTCCCTTCTGGGGAGTACAGGAGTACAGCTCACAACGTGTGAAGTGAAGAGTGGAGGACAGTCAGAGCTGATCTGAAATCTGAAACTACAAGGGCATTGATTGGGGTTTAATTGTTGATACAGGCTCATTTGGTATAGGGATTAAGCCTGTTGATTTGATTAATCATGGGGGAGACTGGTATGTTATTGAGGTAATTTAGAGGGGCTAAGACTTTTAAAAGTTACTTGTAGGAGTATGAAATGTGAGTACTTTGCAGTAATCAGTTGTAAAGTTCAGTCCCTGATGTTTGTTACTTTTAAATTAACAAACATCCTCTAATAACTCCCAGGTATCGCCAGTAACTTAATTTCAGTATTTTAATTATGTTTTTATTTAATTTCCACATAGTCTGCGATGCTTCCTGTGGTTAATAATAAAACATGAGAGACTGAGATGACTGGACAACATGTGTGATCTGAGAAGGTGATAAGTATACTGCTGATAATGGCTGTTTTCTAATCCTGGATCTCCATTCTAGGCTTTCAGAGAAGCTCAGTTGGTCAAGGCCACCAGGGAATTAGACTAAATATTAGAACTATTTTGTTTTTACTGGAAGCAAACTAAAACTCTCCAGGAAAGCCTATCTGAAGTGATAAGTACTGAACCTGAAAATAATTGACACGTGCCTCTTTTTCACATTTTATTGTTAATGACTGATTACCGAAAATGCTTCAGTACTTTATATTTTCTTCCTGATCTGGAAAGTGCAGTGAACACCTATAGTTGTGATTTCTTAAACTATTACAAAGGATATATTCCACAAAAACATGCTCTACAGCATCTGTTTTTTCTTTGTCCTTTCATAATAACATTAGAAGAAAGCAATCTTAAACATTTAATGACATATAATTCACCAAGTTGGAACTAAACATTTTCTTGTCATTGTTGTTGCTGAGGGACACACAACCGAGAGAAATGTTCTGGCATGTTGACAGTGTTCTGTGGCATCAAAAATGTGATGACAACATAATGTTTGACTATCTTTGTGATGTAGCAATGTAGATTAAAGTGGCTTGGCTGTTTGGTGTATACTTGATATAGACAATAAGTAGCCACAGGATTTTCAGCTCTGTGATTCTCCAGATTTTTCAAACCACCCTTGTGTGTTCGAGTTACGTTCATTCTACTCAACTTGATATCTTACATCATACGGCTAATTACCAGGAAGTGAATGGGAGAACACAGCTGTATGTTTCCAACTGGAAGATTATTTTACTTCCCCAGCTTCTCCTACTCTGCAAACTGCCGACCCCTCAGCCCCTTTTCTGTGTGTTAGTTTCCAGTCAAGTAACCACCTTGCTAGAAACAACAGAACTTCACAGAAGACTTAAAATATTGTATGCAAAAGTAAATTAAAATCGAGATAGGATAAACTCCAAATTTAAATATTTATATGAAAGCAAATCAAAAAGAGATACTGAAAGCATGTACTGTTTGTTGCACAGAAAAATACATTAAACTAATAAGCACAAATGCCTTTCAAATGAAGATAAATGCCTGAATGGCAATACACAAGAAAACCGACTGAAAATGATGTGGTTTCATTACTTCCACCATAATTAATTTGGTGGAAGAATGCACTGTATATCTTTGCAGGCACAGCCTTCTTCCTTGGCATTTCTTTTCTGAAAGAAGGCTATGCTTTTAGTGAAAGCCAATAAAGCTAATTTAAGACAGTTCCAGAGTCCTCAAATCAAATCAACACTTTCTCTATTAGTAGCATGAAGCAGCTGACCTCTGCTTTTCTTGTGTAAAGACTTATGTTCTAATTATTTATTAATTGTTCTGTAGGCATTATTAGCAAACAAGGGCTGGTATTTATTACTCAGTAGTAAGAAGGCACTGAGGAGGACAGCTAGGTCTCTGCTTTAAACTCCTGTGTCATCCCTCGGGGCAGGAAAAGAAACAGAGATCAGCATATTTTATCATCCTTGTCTCTCACCCCACATTTTGTGAATCCTCGTTGCTTACACAGGAGTTTGATTTATCCATTGGCTAGAAACTATTGTCATAATGTCTGATGGCAGATTTCTTATAAAGCTTCTGATTGGCACTCTCTTCAACGTCCTATCCACAAAGAATGATTACCAAATATTTTGTGAAATATATCCCAAAAAGGCAGCTTCGGTTTTCCTACATTAGTATTGTTCTAAATATTTGATCTAAACTGCAGGAATCAAATGGTATAGTTCTCATCCTGCGAGCTTGTCTTCTGTTGCTGTGATAGAAAAATCTGGGGGTGGGTTCCAATGTCAAGGCCATGAGAACCATACAGGCTTGAAGCCTACATCCTCATTGTGTCTGTGTAAAGGCCAATTTATTCCACAAGCGTTATTTACCCGTGAAAAGGCATCTCAGCACTAATGATTACTGTTTTCTTTTTAAAATGCCACTCTCTGCTGTGCTCATATCATATTTATTTTAAAGGCATCTTTGGCTTTCACAATATCCCCATTTGCTCCTGTTGTTCTTTCAGTTCACATTTTAATTACTATAATACTATAATCACCACCACCACCAAAAAAATTAATCAAAACAGTACTTTGACTTCTAAACATGTAATGGGATGAATGGTGAAAGTACCATTATTACACTTTTCCACTCTACATCAGATGACCCCTGGTGGTCAAGACATTACATTTAGTATCACTGACTGCAAACGCACACGGGATGACAAATGACCATCTAAATGTATTCTGCTCAATCGCTGCCCTCCTCACCAGCCCTGATATATCCTCCTTTCTGATTTTGGATGTGTTATGTGCAGATTACTTGAGTGCTGTCACTGCTACATTTTTGGCATGAAGATGTATATAAAGCTGTTTCTTCCTCTTTAGCGGACATGAAGGGTCCAAAGCTTCCAGACCTAAGAGTTTAAAGTCAGATAAATAAATAGTCAATTATATTACATCTGTACAAACCACTTTGTACTCTCTATTTTTTTAGGATCGTCTTATTCTAATATGCCTCCTCCACATACTTTTTGTTTATAGGCTACGATAATTGCTGTACAAAATGTTTTGACCAGACTTACATAAAGATTGTGACAATAACATGATGTCCCCTTTAAAAGTAAAGGACAGTAAGATGATTGTGTTATGACTGACTGCTGAAATTCTATTAAATCCCAACCATGCAGTGTCTCTTCAACATTAATGTTTTGAGTGAGTTTGAAAATGACCTTAGCTAGAGAGATCTTACTTTATTAATGCTTGCCACTGATGGTTATATGAGGTGTATAGAAATGAGTGAAATACTCCCTGTCACAATTTTCCTAGCATTCCTTGAAAGTATTTTAGAATGAATTTCAAAAGGATCTTTCAGATTATTCTTATTTCATGCAACTGTTGCCATGTTTACAGAAACAATTAAAGAACAAAATAAACAAAATCAAGTTAATTGAAAAAGGGGTTTGTCATCTGCTGCAGTAACTTGCTCATTTGAGAACAATGGCAAGCATGAGGTTTGTGCTCTTGATAGTGTGCTAGTGCTAAGGCCACCATGATTACGATATCAAAGTATAACTGTCATTAAAAGGCATTTGATTTCTCAGATGACAAGGGCTTGGTTGAATGGAATGTCATGGAGCAAGATAAAGAGTACAATATTAGATATTGCACAAACCTATTTGTTGTATAGTGCTGTATAAAAATAATAATTCCCATTGCCTCACCTTCATCTAGTAGAATCATGGTGTTGTTCATTTAAAGTAACTTGTTAAGCAACAAAAGATGTACTAATCTGCTTTTGGCTATAGTTAAAGATGCCTTTCTATTTAAGATTATATTTCACCTAAAGATCCCATAGAGGAAAAACTGCATGGTTGTGTTTGGACTTTATTGCTCTGAGGTATACAGGAAACCATTGACTACAGAAAACATGGGTATTTAGGTTTCCTAATTAATTCATACTATAGAAAATACTTACAGTTAAGACTCAACAGATTAAATGCATCAAAACACTTGAGCACATTTTAGACAAAAAACCAAACAAGACAGAGGATCTTGCACCATTTGTGTTAGAGAACAATAATAGGCAGACCTTTAGAGTTGACGGCTAATGTTGATCATTTTGACAAAGCCCGCTGATATGTAATGAGGTATTATTTTGCACAGTAACTCATTTAACTTCCCATAATACACTCGGGAAATAAAATGAGCTGTGATGTGCTTGTTGCTAATAATGCCTGCGTACTATAGACAGTTTCGATTCAAGCTGCTGTTCACTGATATGTCCTTAAAAAGATGCGTATTTTCAGAACATCACATTCAATCGTGTAAGTTATAATACACTAGGACTTGAAGCTTTATTTGTTAAACTCTTTAAAGTTTAATTTAAAGTTAAATCCTGCAGAAGGAATTATGCGCTGTACTGGGCTTTTAAAGCGGTTAACAAGAGAAAAAACTGTTAATAGGATAAGACATAAGAACATAAAGTTTACAAACGAGAGGAGGCCATTCAACCCATCATGCTCATTTGGTGTCCATTAATAACTAAGTGATCCAAAGATACTATCCAGTCTATTTTTAAATGATCCCAAATTTTCAGCTTCAACCACATCAGAGGGTAGTTTGTTCCAGATTGTGACAACTCTCTGTGTTAAGAACTGTCTCCTGTTTTCCGTCTTGTATGCCTTGATGCCCAATTTCAATTTGTGAAAAAGACTTGTATGTCCTGAGTAAGCAAAGGAAAGCAGATATTCTTTGTGCTATATCTTCATTGTTTTACATGTTTGGTGGGGTTACCATTAACTTTATAAGGGATTCTTATCCATCACATGTTGAAATATAATTTAATTTAATTTTGTCATTATACTCACTCAATAACACATGACTGATCTTTTAAAATAGGGCATTGGCATTGGGATACACAGCCACAAATAATTTCCTATTGGAGCACAACAGCATTGCAGCATAAAAGCATGACTTTCATATGAGAGAAGACCACCATTATTGAATGTATAGTGTACAGTTGCTCATTGTTGATAGTAGTTGCATTGCCATTATATAAGATTCCATTTTAACCCCAGTTTAAAACAATTCAGCACCAAGTGAAATCCTTATTGTAGCTGATCTGTAAGAACTCTTAAAGGACTACTCCATTTCCCTTTGAATGTTCTCATCTGTCTTTATTACCTATTGTTTATTGTTTGTGTGCATCTGAGCACTTCACCCAGCCTATAAATGCATCCCCTGCCCATTCACAATTACTGCAGCAAGTCCTGAGCCCTCCATCTCTGTGGACATGGGCTGCAGCTAAATGAATTTTAATGCACTAACTTTTATTATTTAAGCTTAAGCTGAAGCAATAAAACAACCGTAAGAAAATGAAAGCAACACCAGCAACAACAGCCATTTTGTCTGCACTAATCAAGTGTAACATGAGCAATATAAGTACATATATATATATATATATATATATATATATATATATATATATATATATACACACACACACACACTCACCTAAAGGATTATTAGGAACACCATACTAATACTGTGTTTGACCCCCTTTCGCCTTCAGAACTGCCTTAATTCTACGTGGCATTGATTCAACAAGGTGCTGAAAGCATTCTTTAGAAATGTTGGCCCATATTGATAGGATAGCATCTTGCAGTTGATGGAGATTTGTGGGATGCACATCCAGGGCACGAAGCTCCCGTTCCACCACATCCCAAAGATGCTCTATTGGGTTGAGATCTGGTGACTGTGGGGGCCAGTTTAGTACAGTGAACTCATTGTCATGTTCAAGAAACCAATTTGAAATGATTCGACCTTTGTGACATGGTGCATTATCCTGCTGGAAGTAGCCATCAGAGGATGGGTACATGGTGGTCATAAAGGGATGGACATGGTCAGAAACAATGCTCAGGTAGGCCGTGGCATTTAAACGATGCCCAATTGGCACTAAGGGGCCTAAAGTGTGCCAAGAAAACATCCCCCACACCATTACACCACCACCACCACCAGCCTGCACAGTGGTAACAAGGCATGATGGATCCATGTTCTCATTCTGTTTACGCCAAATTCAGACTCTACCATCTGAATGTCTCAACAGAAATCGAGACACATCAGACCAGGCAACATTTTTCCAGTCTTCAACTGTCCAATTTTGGTGAGCTTGTGCAAATTGTAGCCTCTTTTTCCTATTTGTAGTGGAGATGAGTGGTACCCGGTGGGGTCTTCTGCTGTTGTAGCCCATCCGCCTCAAGGTTGTACGTGTTGTGGCTTCACAAATGCTTTGCTGCATACCTCGGTTGTAACGAGTGGTTATTTCAGTCAAAGTTGCTCTTCTATCAGCTTGAATCAGTCGGCCCATTCTCCTCTGACCTCTAGCATCAACAAGGCATTTTCGCCCACAGGACTGCCGCATACTGGATGTTTTTCCCTTTTCACACCATTCTTTGTAAACCCTAGAAATGGTTGTGCATGAAAATCCCAGTAACTGAGCAGATTGTGAAATACTCAGACCGGCCCGTCTGGCACCAACAACCATGCCACGCTCAAAATTGCTTAAATCACCTTTCTTTCCCATTCAGACATTCAGTTTGGAGTTCAGGAGATTGTCTTGACCAGGACCACACCCCTAAATGCATTGAAGCAACTGCCATGTGATTGGTTGGTTAGATAATTGCATTAATGAGAAATTGAACAGGTGTTCCTAATAATCCTTTAGGTGAGTGTATATATACACACACGATTAAAATTCCTGCAACTACAATAACAAAAACTTAGCTTTCAGTCTGGCCTATGCAATAGTACAATCCTGGCTAGATAATAATGAGTGTTTGGACAGTAATTCAGAGCAAAACTTTATTATGGAAGTGTATTATCGCTTGAAATTAATCTCAACCAAGAGCTGAAAGGCCTTTGTGTAATAAAATAAATATTTTCTTCTAATGTCTGCAAAGTAGCTGAGATGCTGAGAACCAATAGGTATAAACAGGCAGAGCCAGGATGTTCATTTTGAATTACTAGTGAAGCACACATTTGAAATGAAGGTGTAAGGAGGCAATCTCGTACTGTTTAGCTGAACCGGGATTTCTGTAAATTCCTTATTACATGAAGGAGATATACACAATGAATATGATATTTACATCTTATGAAATGTAAAGTGGTATTATAAAACATACATTCCTAGATGATTATTTTATTAGGCAAAGTTCAAGACATTCAAGAAGAAAGATTACTAGTGATTGGTACATTATATCATGTACCAATCACTATATATATATATATATATATATATATATATATAGCATTAATTTCCGAACACATTTCACTACAGTACCCTGTAGAGACAACATGAGCAGTGTGATTTAATGCTGTAATTATATTTGTGTGCAATAGGGTTCTGTTGTTGCTTAAAGAAACAAAAGGGCCAGGGATTTTGGTTGTCCATGCTGTTTTTATTTCTCTCTCTCCATGAATCTTTTCCCCCGCATTGAGAGCAGCTGATATAGTATTTTCTTGCAGAATGAATCCCTATTCTTATTTCATATTGAAATAACAAAAACATGCTTAACCATGGAAAGAACCGATATGCTTTTGGCTCTAATAAGCAACCATAGATCCTATATGGATGTATTTCTCTGCATAATTTGTACAGGTATGAATTTAATCCCGCTTCAGACCTGTAAGTAATCTCTTTCATATATATGCTCTACAGTACTAAACCAATCATTACATTTGATATGGAAACCAATTTAAATATGCTTTAATTCAAAACTAACAATGACTTAGTAAATATATATTTTAAGCTTACCATTTCTATGATTTTTATTTTTGATTATTTTTCTTTTTTTTTTTACATCAGGCACATAGCAATTCTCAACTGCATTGCAGTTATATTGAATTATTGGATACATATTTCTTTACTGTCAACTGATATTGGCCTTTCAATTGTGTTATGTTGATTCTCAACAGTATTAAATTTCTTTATAGCCGTTTAATTGTATAACTTCAAAATTTCTCATTATCTCAACCCTCAGGGGTAGAAATGCACATATTTAGTTTCATTGATGTACATATGATTACCATATGATACAGTTTAAGATGTCTGGCAAGACAGCATATTGGCTCATTTTTGCAGAACAACTTTGGAACTTTTTTCTTCTGCACGGAAAGATATAGAAAGGATACCATAGTTTTCATGGTTCGGTAGTTTTGTCTGGATTTCTAGAAGTATTTATGCTCCCATAACATATACAAACATATAAACATAAACAAAAAGGGATTTTCATCACTGCACCCAGTTATATTGATTTTGAATTTACTAACCTGGATTTGGAAGGACATTTGAACAATCACTAGTTCTGTGGAATAGTTTCACTTTAAATACAAAAATGCATATCTGTCTGCCAGGCAATATTACAGTATTACAATAGTAGTTAAAGTAGTGTTCCTGGCATACATTCCTCAATTTTCAGTGTCTGGATACCATTTTTCTTATCAAACTGAGTTGAAGCAATACTGTAATAATCCTTTTCTGACAGGTACTAATTATATTTAACTGCATAAAGCAGAAATAAAGCATCATTTCACTTTGTAGATGGTGGG